>NW_027273460.1:0-9099 GCF_040938485.1 Diadema antillarum | reverse complement strand
ACCACTCATACCCCTGTATGATGCCCCAGGAGGGTCAGTCCGCCTCCCTGCCCACACAGACGCCCTTGCCCAACCTGCCCCATCCCAGCCAGCCCGAGTCGCCGCCGCCCCCGCCCCGCGTCTACAAGCCCTGCTTCGTCTGCCAAGACAAGTCTTCCGGCTACCACTATGGTGTCAGCGCCTGCGAGGGCTGCAAGGTAAGACGCCACAGAATCTGAATAGAATAGACTTGTAAAACGTATTCTGTTTCATGCAATGATGGTACTATGCACTTCTGCTGCCTGGTTAGGAATGTGAGATTATTCGTTACATGTTCACCAAAGCCTTTTTGTTGTTTTCCATTAAGAAGATACAATTTTTGATCATCCACATCTGTCCCCAAAGAAGACTAATATGTTTTGGTTTTTTTTTGCATTAGATGTCAGAGTTGATTGTCCTTTCCAAAAAAATAAATAAATGAGTGACGCAAAAGTTTTGCAGGGTTGTAGCATTTGGCGGAGGGAACATGAATATTTTTAGCAGAGAGGACAAAAAGGGAGAGAATAGAAAACTTAAGATATCAGAAATTACTGATATGCTGAGCTTGTAACGATTTCAAAAACCTGGCCTCTGATCAGCTATGAGGCGGACGGACGGGAAAGAGGGGGGAAAGTGAATGACGCTGTTGTAACTGTCCACCCCCTTCTTCTTCTTTCCCCCCGGCGGGGTATCACTGCCAACTTTATGTCTCCGTCGATGCAGGGTTTCTTCCGGAGAAGCGTGCAGAAGAACATGCAATATACGTGCCACCGCGACCAAAAGTGCATCATCAACAAGGTGACGCGGAATCGCTGCCAGCACTGCCGACTCAAGAAGTGCTTCGAGGTCGGGATGTCGAAAGAATGTAAGACCCGTTTCCCTCTTTGTTTTCACTTTGTTCTTTGTTTTTTTTTCTTGTGCCCACGAAACAGTCTTCACTTTTTTTTGCTATTAATAATAGTGGCCTCTTATCAAACGCTGAAGTCCATAAAAAATGACGCTCATGGCGCTGTTCCATAACCAGCATGAACGGTACATAATACAACCGTATGATCATCAAATACTATAATATACACTGTATTGGAACACTGAAATACAAAAAACAAAATGTTACTTACGACTATACATTGCTCACCATATGTTGTTTGGTTGTATTTACAAGGCATCATGGGGGGGGGGGGGGGAGTGTGGATTCATATATTGTTTTTTTTTTTTTTAATTGGTTCAATTGTGTGAATAATATATACAAAAAATCACAAATTTCCAAATACAGACATGTGTGTGAAATTGTTCATGAATATTATATAATATATCACAAAGGGGGAAAGAACATGGCACATGTCGGGGGGGGGGGGGGGGAATAAAAGTAAATTGATGTGGCATATTTGACTTTGTTTAAAAAAATGCAGTGGCAGATTGATTTTGAATTTGACACATCATGTCTCATCACGAAACTAGTACTGACAACATGATGTTCAGTCAACAAGAAGAAGATTCAGGCTATGTAGGATGTGAAGAAGATTACAGCCATGATTGAGTTTTTCTCTTACCCCCTTTTGTGCTGGAGCAGATTTCTTACTGGGGACAAGGCAACAAGGCTCGTGATATATTTTTGCATGGTCCTTACCCATAGGATGCTCAAGTATTACACAAAATACAAATTGTACAGTGCTGATCACGTTAAACTTACCTACGCGTTACCCCAAAAACGCGTCGGTACGTGTACTTCCGCGTTGCGTTTCGCCATACGCGATCGCAACGCGTACACATTGTACAGCAAAATATTCCCTTCCCTTTCACTATTGTGGAATAGCGCCATCTCGCGGGCAACATTGTCATTATCTGTACTTGTGTTCGCGCCCGCGCTCCCACCGCAATGCGATCCATATCGGGCCGCGCCATGATATTGACTCAAAGTGAAAGAGCTTTATAACTGACTGTGAATTGAAGAAAAAGAAGAAAACATGTATGCTTTTATAGTTTTTATGTGTCACTGAGAAGGGGTGATGTATTCAAAAATGAATAAACACGTATTTTCGGCGTTGACTTGCTCATTTTTACCTGTCGGTACTGAATATTGCTTTAGCTTGAGTTTCATTTTTATGGCATGCTTGCTCTTCATGTTGATGTTTCTTTCATTCCTTGGTGGTTGGTGTTGTTTTTTTTTTTCTGTGAGGTGACCTACTAAGTATCTTGTTTTAGTGTACGGGCTGAAATTTTCGCGGTGGATTTATTTTCGCGAATTCCGCGAATTTCGCGAATCGCCTTTGAACCGCGAAAATAACAACACGCGAAAATAACAACGCGCGAATAACTAAGTTTAGTTTACTTAGGCCCTCGCAACCGCGAAATTAATAACACGCGAAAACGTCCCCCCAAATAGCAATTTGCAAAAATATCTGTACGCGAAAATTTCAGCTCGTACAGTAATTCCTATCGTTCCGAACGCATACAATCGCGTTAAATCACAAAAAAAACGTAATGAATAAACACGTATTTTCGGCACTGGCTTGCTCATTTTTGCCTGTCGGTGCTGAATTTCGTTAGCTTGATTTTCTTTTTCATGGCATGCTTGTTCTTCATGTTGATGTCTCTTTCATTCCTTGGGGGTTGGTGTTTTGTTTTTGTTTTTTCGTGTGAGGTGACCTATTTTGTTTTAATTCTTATCGTTCCGAACGCATAAAACCGCGTTAAATTAAGAAAAAAAAAAAACACGTAATGAATAAACACGTTTTCACGGCGCTGCCTTGCTCAGAGTCATTTTTGCCTGTCGATGCTGAATTTCTTCAGCTTTAGTTTCATCTTTATGGCATTCTTGTTCTTCATGTTGATGTCTATTTCATTCCTTGGGGATTCGTGTTTTGTTTTTTAATTCTTATCGTTTCCGAACGCATACAACCGCGTTAAATCACAAAAACGTAACGAACAAACACGTTTTCACGGCGCTGACTTGCCCTTCTTTTGCCTGTCGGTGCTGAATTTCTTTAGCTTGAGTTTCATTTTTATGGTATGCTTGTTCTTCATGTTGATGTTTCTTTCATTCCTTTGGGGTTGTCGATTTTCTTTTTCTTTTTTTTTTTCGTGTGAGGCGACCCATTTTGTTTTAATTCCGCCTGTCGTTCCGAACGCATACAACCGCGTTAAATCACAAAAACGTAATGAATAAACACGTTTTCACGGCGCTGCCTTGCTCAGAGTCATTTTGCCTGTCGGTGCTGAATTTCTTCAGCTTGAGTTTCATTTTTTATGGTATGCTTGTTCTTCATGTTGATGTTTCTTTCATTCCTTGGGGGTTGATGATTTTTTTATTTTTTTTTTCGTGTGAGTTGACCTATTTTGTTTTAATTCTTATCGTTCCGAACGCATACAACCGCGTTAAATCACAAAAACGTAACGAACAAACACGTTTTCACGGCGCTGACTTGCCATTCTTTTGCCTGTCGGTGCTGAATTTCTTTAGCTCGAGTTTCATTTTTATGGTATGCTTGTTCTTCATGTTGATGTCTATTTCATTCCTTGGGGATTCGTGTTTTGTTTTTTAATTCTTATCGTTCCGAACGCATACAACCGCGTTAAATCACAAAAACGTAACGAACAAACACGTTTTCACGGCGCTGACTTGCCCTTCTTTTGCCTGTCGGTGCTGAATTTCTTTAGCTTGAGTTTCATTTTTATGGTATGCTTGTTCTTCATGTTGATGTTTCTTTCATTCCTTTGGGGTTGTCGATTTTCTTTTTCTTTTTTTTTTCGTGTGAGGCGACCCATTTTGTTTTAATTCCGCCTGTCGTTCCGAACGCATACAACCGCGTTAAATCACAAAAACGTAATGAATAAACACGTTTTCACGGCGCTGCCTTGCTCAGAGTCATTTTGCCTGTCGGTGCTGAATTTCTTCAGCTTGAGTTTCATTTTTATGGTATGCTTGTTCTTCATGTTGATGTTTCTTTCATTCCTTGGGGGTTGATGATTTTTTTATTTTTTTTTTCGTGTGAGTTGACCTATTTTGTTTTAATTCTTATCGTTCCGAACGCATACAACCGCGTTAAATCACAAAAACGTAACGAACAAACACGTTTTCACGGCGCTGACTTGCCATTCTTTTGCCTGTCGGTGCTGAATTTCTTTAGCTTGAGTTTCATTTTTATGGTATGCTTGTTCTTCATGTTGATTTTTCTTTCATTCCTTTGGGGTTGGTGATTTTTTTTTTTTTCCGTGTGAGGTGACATCTTTTGTTTTAATTCCTACTCGTTCCGAACGCATACAACCACGTTAAATAAAAAAAAAACAAACGAACAAACAACATAATGAATAAACACGTATTTTCGGCGTTGACTTGCTCATTTTTACTTGTCGGTGCTGAATTTCTTCAGCTTGAGTTTCATTTTATGGCATGCTTGTTCTTCATGTTGATGTTTCTTTCATTCCATGGAGGTTGGTGATTCTTTTTGTTGTTTGTGTGAGGTGACCTACATGTATTTTGTTTGAATTCTTATCGTTCCAAACGCATACAACCGCGTAAAATCACACACAAAAAAACAAAACACGTAATGAATAAACACGTATTTTTGGCGTTGACTTGCTCATTTTTACATGTCGGTGCTGAATTTCTTTAGCTTAAGTTTCATTTTTATGGCATGCTAATTCTACATGTTGATGTTTCTTTCATTCCTTGAGGGTTTGTGATTTTTTGTGTGTGTGTGTGTGTGAGGTGACCTTTTTTGTTTTAATCTCTATCATTCCGAACGCATACAACCGCGTTAAATCACAAAAACGTAACGAACTTTACACGTTTCCACGGCGCTGACTTGCCCTTCTTTTGCCTGTCGGTGCTGAATTTCTTCAGCTTGAGTTTCATTTTTATGGCATGCTTGTTCTTCATGTTGATGTTTCTTTCATTCCTTTGGGGTTGGTGATTTTTTTTTTCGTGTGTGTGTGTGTGTGTGTGTGTGTGTGTGTGTTAATTAGGTGATCTACCAATACTAGTATTTAGTTTTAATTTCTATTGTTCCGGACGCTATGTCCAGAGCGTCTATACACATTGGAACTCGGGGACTTTTTGTAGCAGAATACTAGTTTCCGATGCGCGTACCGAAGTTTGGATACGAAATCGCGGTAGAGTGCATTCTTCTTCACAAATTTTCACCACAGCCAGTTTTACAAAATGTACGCATCTTAACACGTAACGCTATATCATGAATATCATGGAGTATGTTTATATGACAGAAATAAATCGAAGTGATAACATTAGAGTACACGAAATATGTTCAGTTTCTGGAAATAAAATAAGATTTACTTTCTGAGATTGCATCATCGAAGGATTAATCGTGAAAAAGCTTTTTATTCCCTTTCGACAAAATAAATGCAGGAGACTAAAGCTGTGATTGTTGTTTTATGAACTGTGTACTAGTATTGGCATTCAGTGCTTGTGCAGCAGTGAAACAAAAATTTTATTCCAACCCATTTGTTCACACATCTTTGCCATATGCCACACGCAATTTATCGAAGCGTCCACATCGTCCTCTGATAGCGGAAATGGGCTCCGGGACATTCCATTCAATGACGGGGTTTTTATTTTGCAACGTTGTCAACTAACTCTCGTGTAAGCAAGTTCTTGCTACGGCTAATCTATTTTATGATGCATCATAATCTATTTATGCTTAGATAACCTAAATTTGCAGAGACATAGAAAAAGATTTGACATTCAATCGTGATACGTTTAACTACTCATTCACCCTGTACTGTAATCCGCATGAGATTGTCTGCTCCGCACGTGTTTTCGCTATAACTAAAAGTTCGATCGCGATGGTACGCTGTGTGTGTGTACCATAGAGCTGTATTACCGATTCTCTACGGTGTGTACTGACTGTGAAGGGTGTACGTAGTATACTGTATGTACGGCGCAGCACGTGACTTTTAATGGTACCAAGGCACAAACAAATTGGACATACGAAGTCGTACATTCAAGAGCTAAAACAAACAAATGGCGAAATCAAACTCCACCACTGAAATGGTATTGACACTTTAATGTAATGAGTATATTCCACGCTCATGTTTGACCGAGTTTTGAGAAGAAATTCTATACTTTGTAAGTTTTCCTCGCATGAGATAAGGAATGTGATCGGTGAGATAGCTACCCATACAACAGTAGTGTGTATGTGTACTGCACGCATGAAGAACGGTCCCTTACCCTATAATATCCCATACATACCAAAGAGTACTGCAGTATACCAAAATGAGGCAAGAACGTTAGGAATGCACCACGGTGTGCTGCAGATTCTTGGGCGAAATTTGCCTTTATTAAAGCCCTTCTGGTATTTAATATTTTATATTCTATATTTCATATTTAATTCTTATTCATAAAATCACAAATAAAACTACTTCATACATTTACAATATATTTTGTGTTTCTTTTTTTTTTCAGTCTAAGAAATCTGGTTTCGGATTAAAAAAATAATATGTACAGTTCTTGACTCAAGTCTAAATTCCATGCACCTTCTTGCAGTTACCCATGGATAAGATGCATTTACGTAATCAGCTGTTACGGAGTTGTTATATAAGAGGGAGAGATGGAAGGAAGCATGATAAGAGATATAGAAGGGAAGGAATATATAAGAGAAAGAGATGAAAGGGAGCATACAAGAGAAAGAGAAGGCAATGAACATACAAGACAACTGAGATGGCAGGGAGAATATGAGAGATAGAGAAGGGAACATATAAAAGCAAGAGAAGGAAAGGAGCATACACAGGAAAGAGATGAAAGGGAGCATTAAGGGAAACAGAATGGAAGGGGCATATACAAGAGAAGTGAGCATATAATATCAAGAGAAGGGATGGAACATACAAGACAAAGAGATGGTAGGGAGAAAAATATGAAAAAGAGAAGGAAAGGAACATGTAAGAGAAAAAGATGGGAGCATATAACATAAAGAGTAAGGAACAAATAAGAGAGAGAGAGATAGAGAGAGGGAGGGGGACTGAAAGGAACATATTAAATAAAGTGATACAAGAAATAGAAGGGAACATAAAAGAGAAAGATAGGGTACATGTAGTCTATAAGAACTGGAGATATGAAATTGGGGAAAGGATGAAAAGGAAAAAAGGATCATACTTGAAGAGGGAGCCAAATAGAATGGTAGAAGAAATGGGACAACTGATAGACAGATGGGCTGGTGGATGAGAAAAAGAAAACAAATAGAAAAGTAGGGCTGGGACAAAGAGAAGATAGACAGTTTGTATATGCTGGTGTATTTTTGTGTGTGTGTGTGTGGGTGTGTGAGGGACAAAGTGATAGAAACCAAAAGAATCCTGACATAACAGGTATTACTGTAATACCTGAAACTATAATTTGACATCTTCCCCCTAAACATCTTAACATGATAACCTCAGCCACGAGTGCTTTTTAAGTTCAAGATCGGTTCTACAATTCATATATTCTCTTAGATGAAAGTAAGTAGAATAAAATGAAGGTGTAAAGAGTTTGTAGTGATCTAATATCTACATAAGATATGGGCCCACCAGTTGTAAGAGGGCTAAATCATGCACCCTTCAAGACTCTATAAAAATGAACAGGTAGCCCCAAATCAAAGCGACCACTTCTCTTTCTGGCACTCAAGATGTATATTCACGATTAACCCACTGAGGACGGACTGATTTTGCTATAACGCACATTTCCCATAGACACCTGCATGAGTATTCTTGGGACTCATCCTCAACGGGTTAAATATCAATGATCATCAAATAATCAGCCTTCTCTGCATGCCTGAACAATGGACTACAAACAACCTGTTTGTCAGTGGAAATGTACAGATAATATTTGTAGTCTGCATGTTAGAACAGCCAAGAATTACTTGATATTTGCCATTACATTCAGGAAAAAATAATATATATATATATAAGAGAGATAGCAGTTATTCTACGGAAGTATGACATATGATTCCTTTTTCAAACATCACAAAATTTTGCATGGTTGAAAAAGTCTCCAAACATCCTTTAAGAAATCTTATGGTAATACAGCTCAAAATCTTTTAAAAAGAAATAAAAAGATAACACTCTGTCACTTGAGAATATGCTCCTCTTTGGTACCAAGAATAATGGGTGGATTTTTTTTTTCCGGGGTCTGGACAAATTTACTGGAAATCTTGTGCACTGTTTTCCCCTCCATCATATAGTAGTTCCCAGTTTTACTATTCTGAGGAAAGGTCTGAATTAACTAGGTCTACAATAAGCAAGCTTATGAAAGGAATCTTATTTTCAGGGTTACAAAAGGGATACACACAAGCTTTAAACCCTGCCTAGCACAAATATCACAGACAGAATATTGTGCCCACGTACTTTGTAGAAAAGAAAAAGATGATGGGTGATAAAAAGGCAGATGGAGGAGGAAAGGGATCAGAGAAAACTTCTTTGGCAACCACAAAACGTGATTCAGACACACTTGGCAAATGTCGAGGGGGTTGCGGAATGCACCGCGGACCGATCCAAATGGTCCTTGTGACAAAAATTATGTTGCTCTCTGCGCTTTCAGATTGGATGAGACCATCAAACCCCACTCCACAAATAAATGTCCCCCTTCCATCTCTCTCTCTCTCTCTCTCTCTCTCTGAAGTTACAAAATTTGACTTCAGTTAGAGAGGCTTACAGACACCCTAAGAAATGTACAGTTGAACCTCTCGTATCCGGACAAGTCGGGACCGGGGCTCATCCGGATAAGGGATTTGGCCAGATACGAGAGACTCAATGCTTTATACATGTACATATATACATACAGGTTTGTACACATGTACTGATGTAGCCCATTGTAGTACGTAGTAATGTGTATACTGCAACCTTTTCATTGTTACATTTGGGATGTTTGGGGATGTTAAAATGTCTGAAGGTAAGCAATTTGGAAGGAAATTTGATGTAATGTATGTTAATCATGTTGGAAGTAATATGTAATTCATGTGTGTTTGTTCTTTGTGTAGGAGTTCTCAAGGAGTTGGGAATCCCCCTTCCCTCCCGTAATTATATTTTTTTTAAAAATCATGGCAAGATTGCGTCCGTATAATAGAGAGATCCGGATAAAGGGAGGCCGGATAAGAG
>NW_027273459.1:0-10590 GCF_040938485.1 Diadema antillarum | reverse complement strand
ATAATTTCACCAAATGCTTTATGGATTTTTCGAATTGTAGAATACAACAAATAAGAGTTTGTATATCTGTTTATTGTATGATTGTAGTTTTGTTTATCTGATACTGTCTTTCGGATTGATTCATGTAGTAGATGACTGTTTTTAATATTTGTAGGATTAGATTAAAGGAAAAAAAAAACAATACTGAAGGCAATACCTTAGAAACTGAACTAAACTAAACTAAACTGAACTAAACTAGAGGAACAAGCCAAACTCAGGGTTTCTGACGTGAAATTTAAAATCACGCTTTAAAGATACATGTATGAGTAGTCAACCATCGTTTAAGGTTCATCTTTTAGAGCCCAGAAACTGCATGTTCTGAAACCTCTATATTGCAGAACTTGGATAAGTATTACGTTACGTCATCATGACGATTAGGCATTGATCTTAACGGTAAGTATCTGGTAGTGTTGAATCGGAGTGGATGTTTTAAAATTTAGAGTAATTCTAATGAATTACAAGGTATTTATGTGGTATTTCTTCAGTAACCCTTTCCCTCTGAGTTTTCCTGATATTTGTGGTACGTATGGATAAACCCAGATTTGCGTTGTGTTCTTTTTCAGTGAATGAGTCATTAATAACAAATTGTGGTTATGCTTATATACATTACATTACATTTTTTTCTCCTTTTTTTTCTCTCTTTTTTCCTCTTTTTTTCTCTCTTTTCTCTTCCCAATCATCTTGATGTCAGTTGGCATCGGTTCGTTATTTTGTTTTATATTGATGTTTTGTGTATTTTCTGAGGGTCCCATATCGTACAAGCTTTGCTTCTTAGTGGGACCCTCCACTTCCATCCTCATCCTTCGTTGACTTGTAGTATACGCTTTATGAATTTAACAAAGATGTAATCGCATCTACTTCTCATTTTCATAATTTTTTATGTACCTTTTCAAATGTTGTTCTGTATCACAAATATCCCGTGCATATGCAATGTACATAATTTCTTTGTTCATTTTGATGGAGGTGAAAATAAAGTTGAAAGTTGAAAGTTGATTGCAGTAACGTTTATCCACAGTTTTGAATTTAAGTTTTAATTAAGCATCTTCGATCCTATTCATTTCATTCATTCATTTACTTTTTTCTCTCCAACAGAACTTGTAAATACATTTTTTTGTCACATACAACATAAGTACATATATGTGTCAACAATTAGTATGAAAAATGATATTTAAGGATAAACAAATGATAGCGTAGATAATGAAAGCACAAAACATTTTGAAGTTTAGAAAATGCAGGAGATGGGGAGGAATGCTGAAGAAGCAATGCTTGTAGAGTGCATTCCCCCCAAACATAGTGAAACAAAATATACATAAGATATCATTGATCTTTTACTTTTGTACACGAAATTCAATTTACTAAAATGAATTACACAAATTACGAATAAAAACCTAACTAGCCCTAGACAGACACCCAGACAAATCCAAACACTTCGTCGCTGTCATGCAGAAAATAGAACGGGAAAGAAGAGAGAGATGAGATGAAGGAGAAGAAGAAGAGATAATGTGGTTGGAGAATAGAAGAAAGAAAGAACTAGAGGTTCCCTTGAGGTTCTCGAGCAGACTTGGTAACGCATTTCCGGAAAGTGACATTTGTGATTTTTAAATCTGTTTGGTATTTGTGTCCAGTCTTTGCCGTTATTGTTGTTGCCGTTGTTGTTGTTGTTGTTGTTGTTGTTGTTGTTGTTGTTGTTGTTGTTGTTGTTGTTGTTGTTGTTGTTGTTTGTTGTAATAGACACAAGTTCAACCAAAAAGGTCGAGGGTATATGGAGTTCTTTAACCACTGGGTTGCGCTGTCCGGAAATTCCGTTCATGGAAGAATAATTATAGTTGTGAAGGAAATTTCTCAATTAAGGACTTCGACATTGCCATTATACTTTTTTTTTAAATCTCCATACTGGCTGAACTGCACCCGTGCCATTGAATTGTCGGAAATAATTAAATGATGCTGTTGTGCTATGCTGTATTAAACAGCAGGACTTTAAAGACCTGACAAAATATTCGTCGTAAGCGCATCGTCCTTACAGAAAGCTTTTGCGCCTGGACTTTTGTTTGTAGGAAAAGGAGGTTGTTTATACCCTTGTTTACTTATTATATTTTGGTTGTTTGTTCATTCTCTTGCTTGCTTGTTCTGATGGCTACTTAGTGTTTATGATTTAAGGGAAATTGTTCCAAATTCCATGTGAGGCGGAGCTCCACAGCTTGGGAGAGCGTGGGAAACTAGATTATGCACTTTACAGAACAAAAAAGGACTGTTGTAGACGGTATGGAAGACAACTGCGTGACGTCTTATGGTACGTCAACATGGTCAAGTGATTGCTCTGCATTGGTCCATCTCAATTAAAAACACACCCTTCCATTGTCCCCGCCGGACTTTTAGAACATTGTGGCACAATTAGCGGGTCCAAGCGACCCATTTGTCCATGTTTAACCAGAAATTAGGCCCACGATGACCGCCTGCTTTGTGTTCCGATGTGACAGCTACACGCTGATGTGTGGTAGGGACACCTATTAGCAGACTGGCGCGAAGTAAGGGTAAACATTACGGCGATGTCTTGTTCCAATATAGACGCCAGACCATCGGGCTAGTATAGTAAGTGTGCCGTGCAATAAGGGGTCGCCAGTCTGTATGAGGGCATAATTATGATGCGCTGTATACATCAATAGCCGTCAATGAGTTACAGATAGCTATGGTCATGAGGAGGTGATGTAGAAATTACTGTGTAATGAATAATGCTAAACCCTGTCTTGTATCATGCGTTGTATGAGCGGCTGAGAAGAGGTCTAAATCCAGCTATTGGGTCATTAAATCCTGATCAGATTATTTCAAATTAGTCTTCTAATGGCGGTGCATATTGTGGGTTTTATTCGTCATTCCTGGTTTGCTGACTGGCAATCAGGTAGTGGTCTGTTTGGCGCCAAACTCCAAACATGGTTGCGTTTATTTCTTTTCTTCATTATTTCTGCTGTAAAAATTGATAATTTTGTCTGTACACCAATCACGCTCAGAGCGGAAAACTAAATCTCCGCTTAAACACTTTATCTTGTTTCTACGATCCCACTCATTAGAGATAAGGTCTGTCAATTTCCAACAAACTTTTCGTTTAAAGATGAAATGTTGCTATACCGGAAGAGCATGCATGCACGCTTTCTGCAAAATGTTAGGGTTTGTGTTTTTTGAAGATTCGGTTTCGTTGACACTATATTTTACTAGCAAAAGTTGTTGTTGTTGTTGTTGTTGTTGTTGTTGTTCATTTTCCATCTGTGAAGATGGCTGGATAGCCCATATTCAGCTACACTAAGCTGGTCTTCCATGGGGTCCAGTTGGTTAAGTAACTTAAAAGTTATGCAGTTTACACATAGAAGCAGGACTACTGCATGTGCACAGAGCATAAATAAGCATACATTACCTCATCGAAAGTTTTCTTCAAATTTCCTATCAACATCGTAATGCTGATGGCTGCCTTTCGGTCGCCTGGAGAAGTTACTGAGATTCCATTACATTTACAATGCTAAATAATATGGTTGACTTTACCCAGGGTTGTTTACAGTGTTCGTCAGTGCTCTTCAAAATGGTTCTACAATTATCATTAGTTCCGGAATTTGCCAGATATATTACTTTTGACACCTGAAATCTTAGGAACTTAACACCGCCTTTGCAACACTTTGTCCCAAGATGATGAACACGCTGGGCAGGAATAGAACTCCGGACCACCTATTTTAAGAAGCCAGAGACCTAGGAAGAAGGACGGAGAGAGAGAGAGGAGAGAGAGGAGAGAGGAATCAGTTCAGCTCATTTCATTTTTTAATTTATCATGATTTTTTGTTTCAAGGAAATCATACATGAAAATGACAACGCGTGCTAATGTCTGACAACAGAATAAGGAAAAACTGTTACTTTCATAGTATAGCAATCATGACAATCTTTGGACACAACGACAAAGAGATCAAAGGAATCAACGATACACTTGTTTCCAGATAAAGAGGAAGAAAAAATGCAAGAGTCTGCCATCTTTAAGTAAAGGCTTGATAGTGATGGCAGCCTCAAGAGAATATAAGAAACATGATAATACATATACATGTACTAAAATTGGTAATTGCCACTGAACTCTTATGCTAGCTTTTTAGCGTCCACAAGGGGAAGCGAGTGGGGAAAAAAGATAAAAGCAACATGTACAGAGGAGGGAATTAAGTACATTAGGTGCATTGAAGTGTGCTTTTATCATTACTAGAGAACAATATTAGAATCGACCTATGTCAACTAACTCTCATAAATCTTGATGCATGCAAAGTGCAATTTCTTTTTCTCTCGTACAAATCATTTCCCTCATATTGAATACATTATTTTATACATGAATGTCTGGCAACTCCTTATTTTCTGTGAGACGAACAAGCCTCAATCTCCATGTACGATAATCCGTAATATCATAAAATATTCTTCTTTTTCATAAAGTTCTCCGAAAACATAATTCATTCCTTCGATTTTATGGATCTGTCCACGAAAAGAGGAATAAGAGAAATCTTTCAGCTCCAGCTATCATCGTCACTATCTGAGGCAGAAGAAGGTTTTTAAAAAGGTAACAATATCGATTACGCAGTTTTTACTGGCAACTCCTACTAAAATTCCAGACATGAAACAATCCATGTAAAAATTTATGAGTGCAGAGTCTTTCACCTTGGAACCGAAAACACAACATTTTGCATTATTCAGTGGCTAATGCATGGGGAGGGGTGTGTGCTGATAGTCAGACTAATACTTTATAATCATAATGGTGATAATATTTACATAACTGTTATTAGTTTCTACCGGCAATTGTTCTGATATTGACATTTGTCCATTACAATGAAAATGATTAACATATCACTGAAAGTAATATTGCTCCATCAATAATGTTACCATTGTGAGTGAAATTGTGAAGATAGTTCCTTCAAAATTAGGCTGCCAAGGTGTTGCACAAAGATGATGATGTACAAACTTGACAAGTCATACTCCCAAATCAACTTAAATCTTTTAACGCCTGCAAGAATGTTCTCCAAACACTTGCAACTCCCCCCACCCCCGCGTTTCTGTTTCAAAGCTATAATCGACTTCGAGCTTAACGCTAGGGGGCGGCAATCCTGAAAAATGCCTTGGGTAGCCTACCCATGCGATGTGTGATTACTTGAACTTTGTGACTCGCTTCGGTATTTTATCTGAAAGGCAAAAAAGGTTTGGTATCCACTTAGTGTTGAAAAAATAGATATATGATAGTTATACAGACAACCCAGTTGTTTACGGACCAGCAATCGTCTGCCTTTGGTATATGATACTATGTATGTACGTAGACTTTACTGTACTGTACCATGTTTGACGAGTAATGCTAACGTGCAGTCCGTAGCCGACGACATAATTATGGCAACATTAGTTACATGTGACTTTGATACAATTCGGGTGAGTTAATGTGACCTAAACAAATCACTAGCTACAGAATTTATTTTGAAAAAAATCCCCCCGTTCTGCTCCATTGGAAGGTAACGACGTTTCACCTTTACCTCTGTTGTTTGTCCCAATGAACACGTGTCCTATTCACCTAGGGAACCTTGTTATAACAACCTGTATGGGACCAATGAAATGTCCATTGTAATCAGGGATAAAAACAAATAGAAGAATACACAAGCAATGGGCCCTGCCAAATTACCTTGTTTATCAGGTATATGCTATATCTGACCTCGTTATAAGAAGGTTCCACTGTACTGTGTGTGTTGTATATTATGCATTGGTGCTTTGGTACTGGGTAGGATGGGTGCCCAGTAGGATGTGGAAGTTATATGTTGGTTTATCAGCATATGCATGCCTGTAAAATGGCTGCGACTGGCTGGAATGCTCCCCAGGGACTGCAGAGTGAGCACTGTCAGTGCTGGTTGGAAATAATTGCATCCAGGGACCAGGGTAATACTAGTCTGTAAAATGCATTGAGATACTTAACAAGTGCGAAATGGGCTATATAAAAACTAGCTATCATTGTTATTATTATTATACTGAACTAAGCTTGAGCCAGCACAGAAGAGGAGTTGTTTAAAGCATAATGTGTATGCATGCAGGAGATTAGTTAACTATATTCATAAAAGTGCTGGCCATAGTCGGTTTGTCATTTTTTACTCTTTTAATGAAGGTCAGTATGAGTGCTCTTTCAAGTCCCTTCCACAAGACAGTAGTCACTAGAGGGTCCTACCATTTGCTCACTGCCAGATTTAGAACATTGCAGAAAAAATGAGATCCACCTCACAGATTCTGTTTGTTATGGCAATGCCTACTACATTGTACAGTGAACTCAAGTTACAACAAAGTTCTCGGGACTGGCACTTTCTTTCATTACAAGTGTATATCAAAATGTCATTATAAACCGAACTAATAAACAGTAAAAACATGTTGCATCCTGAATTTTTACTTTGTTCTAACTGGAATTTCGTTATAACTGTGTTTTGTTATACCGAAAGTGCACTGTATTATGCAAACTAGTTATTCTGATGTTTTTTTTTTAACTTTATTATCTCATTCAGTCGCAAAATTGTTGAAGTCGAATGGCGTACAGTATGTAGCCCCATTTTCGCATTGTTTGTATTTACCAGAGACTGCAACTCTCCCGTTTTCGACGGGAGATCTCCCGCCGAAAAGCACATTTTTGCACAATCTCTCGTTCTCCCGTTGAGATTGATTTCTCCCGCCCCGGCTCTGTGTCTCCCAGTGGAAAGGATTTCTTACTTATTTCTGTCGTATGTTGAAAAACATAACCTTAGATAGCAACAGAGAACATCTAGAATCCTAGGAACTTCGCGCTTCGCACACATCAATTTGGAGTCTCCCGTTTGCTAGGGGTTCGGGCGGGAGAATCTCCAGATCAGAAGGTGCTTGGGGTTGGAGTCTCTGATTTACTTGGATCGCATTTTCCTGTACAGCAATGGTAATTGCGTCATAACAACAGCATCATGAGCATGCTCTTGCTTCCGAGAATTGGGAGGGGCCCCCATAAAGTTAAGTGTAAGGTCATTCCAATTCAGGAAGGAGTGCAATGGGTGAAGAGTCGAGTACCCCAGTAGTAACACCAAGAGTCCCTCCACCACAAGAGTTCCAGATTACAAAAGATGTACAAATATAAGCACACAATTGCTGAATTTTTTACGTTGTGTCTTCCTTTTCTGTCGAGTCTGTTTCTTTTTCTTTATCATCATGCCTAATGGATTGTTCTTGACAATTGATTATTATGTGCAGCTTTTGTATCTGCACAGATACAGGGAAAAGAGAATCTTGAAAATACAAAAACCGTATACCAGTGACTCATTACTTGTGTCTGAAATACTATTTTGTTTATGTTTGTGTGGATTTATAGGCCCTATGTATATTTCTGTGTGTGTGTATGTGTGTACAGAGACTCCAACTCTCCCGCTTTCGACGGAGATCTCCCGCCGAAAGCCATTTTTGCAAAATCTCCCGTTCTCCCGCTTGAGAGTTAATTTCTCCGCCCTGGCTCTGTGTCTCCCGCTTGAAATGATTTCTTACTTTTTTGTCGTTTATGTTGAAAAATAAGCCTTAGATAGCACGAGAGAGCATCAAGACCCTAATTATTAGAGCTTCCAGGGCCCAAGCGGGCCCTGGACCCCGGCTGCAAGGAACTTCGCGCTCGTGATATGCGCTTCGCGCACATCAAGTTGGAGTCTCCCATTTGCAAGGGGTTTCAGGCGGAGAATCTCCAGATCAGAAGGTGCTTGGGGTTGGAGTCTCTGTGTGTTGTATGTGTATGCATGTATTTAGTACCTTCCAGGGTGTATAATCTGCGGCGTGCAAGTGGAGATGCCATAAAGCAAAGTTGAAGAGTGAAACTTATAATACAGTATTTCCTTTAAATTCAAAAACTATCTTCAATCCATGAGAAAGTAGATCAAATACCTAGAGTATGTTATATGTACTTGTCATTAGCATTACTGTGCTACTATTACTACTACAACTACTACTACTAAGAGATATATATATATATATATATATATATAAAACGAAGAATCAAGAATAAACTAGTAATGCATTATTTCGCCAATAAGAATGAGTTTATTGTCCTCAAATTTTCGGTGGCCTCCACCTTCTTCAGGATCTCGACGGGGAATGAAGGGTACCAAAACACAAATTGAACAACCTTCAAGGGTACCTTTTGGTACCCTTCATTCCCCGTTGAGAATCCTGAAGAAGGTGGAGGCCACCGAAAATTTGAGTACAATAAACTCATTCTTATTGGCGAAATAATGCATTACTAGTTTATTTCTTGATTCTTCGTCATATTGGAGCCAATCGTGAATTCGCAATATGTATATATATATATTATATATCCATAAATCTATGGATACAACTTTAGGGAGGACAGTTTGTGTCTCCTTTAAGGTCTTGTTTACCTTTGGGAACAGTGATTTAAAACATTTTCAAGATATGACATTTGCATAAGTGTAGGTCTTTTGTACCAAAAAACATCCTATATAAAATTCTCGCGATAAAGGATTAAATATAAGGAGATATGTATATTTTTCTTAATGGTTTCTGTAGACAGTTTAGTCTGGAAGCATTTTTATTATAACTATTGTTCACATTTTGTATATTTAACAATACTTAACATCGATTTTACCAATTCAAATTATTTACAGTGGTTGTTTCTATCCCTAACTCATATTTTAGAACTATTTTAAAGCACTAATGCTGGTTTTTGTTTCATCTGCAAATGGTAAATATTTCAACTATATTATATCCCATTCAACTGCATGCTTTACTACTGATATTGCCTATCTAAGAATATCTATATATGTTTGCATACATATTTGTTCGCATACATATTTGTTCAATAACATATATGTGTGTATATATTGAAATGTGCAATCCACTTTAACTGTAACTAGGCCGGGGGTGCCTCCAAGGCCCACCCCCCTCGACGTTCCACGCAATGTATCGCTATCGCAAAAAGCTATCGCCGCAACGTTTCATGACTTTTTCTTTCGAGTCTCCCGCATCTTTTGACACCAATATGCGATGCCTGGTGCGCGCAGTTCCGAAGTTGCGCATAAATATATACGTGCATGTCAGACCAAAAATTGCTCAAAAACGTGAATTCGTGTACAACTTCAATGCAAACTGTGCTTACAGGCAAATTTCATAAAGCATGATTATTTAGGGATTTTATGATTAAAATCAATAAATACATATTTTCTTGTTCAAAACAATGTCGCGGACAAATTTCATCGAAAAACAATGAAAAAAATAAGGTCGAAAAACAGAGAAAATACATAAGAAATTAAAAAACAATAAAATACTTTAAAAAAATTTTGTGATGGCATTTTTTTTTCTCTTACATTTGCTAAGACACTAAAAAGAATATTTACACAAAAAGTGCCTGTTTTGAGCTTATTTAGTGATTTATACAAATTGTCTGATTTTATGCATCAGTATGCATAAATTAGCATAATTTAGCATAAATGATTATTCATTTAAAAAAATCAAATTCATGGTACTTTAGATTACGTCATAGGCAATGTGTGTGCTAATTTTCGTCGCGATTGAGCGGTCAACGGCCGAGATCTGGGGGGGGGGGGGCGTAAGTGGACATGGAAGTTCAATTAATAACAATTGATTATACTGATACCGGTAGAACCAGGGAGGTGGGCCACCTCCTGGTAGAACACAGCATATTAAACATTTAGCATACACTTCTTCATGTCACAGAACTTCAGCTATGCAACTCTTATTAGAGGCAGACACTATAAAAGAAGCAAATAAGAACAAATGTATTTAGGAAATTTAGTTCATATTTTTTATTCAGTCTTCTTTCATATCTTTCATATCATATCAGTATAGTAATAATAATTATGCCATTCATATTAATGATATATCTCTACATATATTTTTTTTTCTCCACATGATGCCATACAGCACTCATCACTTACATACATACATACATACATACATACATACATACAAACATATAACATTTTTATTTCTTTTTGAATTCCATAGCATTCAGTGGTTGGCTGGCTGTGTATCCTGAACATCGTCCAAGTGCATTCTTAACAGGAATGATTCCTTCCGTAGAAAGAAGAGAAAAAGAAGAAGAAAAACATCCCGCATCACACAGCTTCATACGGTAAACCCAACTCACAATCGCAGCACTAATCCTCTTCTTTTTTTTCCTCATTCATCACCCTTGGAAGAATTTATACCTTTTGCACATTGTATACATTGTATTCTTATTCTTGGGGGCAGTTTTGCAAATTCAAGAATCCAAAAGATATCAGCCGCCTCACCTAACAATACAAGTGGTGCTGGGTACACATCCTGCTATTAAAAAACACTTTCGACAGAAACCGGGAGTGTGACAATCCACCACTGTGCAACTCTTCCTCCCCTGCACATACTGCTCAAACGGAATACAACATTCAGGTCCAGCATAGATACCGCCATCATCAGCATGAATAAAAAAATCACATGTCCTACAGGGAGTTCAATCTAGCACAAGTCAGTTGGCCTGCACCGCACGGCTTGGCAGTA
>NW_027273458.1:0-13439 GCF_040938485.1 Diadema antillarum | reverse complement strand
TCAATTGAAATTAAAATCCCAAGCGTTCTCTGACAACTTCCTCCAATGCCATGCTGACGAATTATTTTGAAGAAAAGGATATATATTTCTCATAAAATTATGTGAATTGTAACAAAAGTGACCAAATTCATAGATCTAGAGCTAGTAATCGATCTTTGGATTATCAAGTGCAATTAAAATCATAGTTTTTCAAGGAAATGAATTACATTTATAGATTGACATTATTTCGAACACCTCCAACATGCCTTATATACGAATTTATTTTTATTGGAACATCGGTATCTGGCAGATGCGCAAAGTGGGTACTTACAGCCTTTCATCACTGGTCCGTTCCCTTTAAAGACTTCCATTTCATGATATTTGAATATAACTGCCATGGCGGTTCAGCTTACCGTATGCCAACGTTTTAGCTCATCTTATAACCGATGTTCTTTGTTAAGGAAAGTAGGTTGGGAATTAGTAAACGAATGTATATATGAGCTACTACGCAATAATGTACGTGTTTATATGCTGTGTTTATACATGCATGGTTTGTTTGATAATATTTATGTTTCTGTTGCCTTAATAGCGATGATGCTCAGAGATATATACTGAAAAAAACCCACATAACTTTAAAGAGACAATCAGGAGAAGGGAAGTTTATGTTTATCTGGTTAGCTATGAAAAAACATGTCAAGTTAATATCTGTATAGCATGGCTATAAGTAACAGTAGACATCGCTAAAAAGAATTCATCGAGTTTGTAAATTCCGTTAGCAACATTCGCATGTCTGTGCAGATGTTCCATTATTAGCAGATCATGAAAATTGTTTCAATGCTGACTAAGCAATCATGGCAGTTATGAAGAGCATGCAGACATCTAATTCAACAAGTCAGACTGCAAGTGGTTCGTAGACCACCAATGAGTATCCTATACTGTCTAAAAAAAAAGAAGAGTGAAAATGTTCACTCTTGAAGGAGCGGATAACGGAACAGAGTGAGTTTCGAGTGAAATTGGAGTGAATTGTGAGTGAAAATGTTCATTTTCACTCATTTTGGAGTGACTTTAGGGATCACTCCTGTGGTACAATGGTTATTTATCATATAATCCGTATAAATGCGCTGCTTGCCAACACATCTACTGACAGCAAAAATTGGTAGTTGCAATATCAGTATCGAAAGAGTAGTCAATATATTCGATGCAAAATAACATATGGATGCTTCCCTATAAGTGTTAGTGACGAATCATACTGGTCATTTGGTCTGCGCAAGGTCTTTCTTTGTTTGAATTCTATAAATTGTTATCCAAAGCTTATGCATTATGTCGCTCTGAAAACGAATGAAGTGCCCCAACGGACTAGGAAAGAGAAAGGTCATTCGTACCACTGCGCCCACGAGCTAACTCCGAACTATAGCTTTTACATTGTGGATGAAACTGAAATTAAATTGTTGGTTTTGTTCTTTTCACAGACGTAAGGAAAGACATAAGTCTGAGCATGATCATCTATGCTACTACATTTTGCTTAACGAACACTTGCGTATTATAAGACAGGACCAAGATGACTTTCACTTTCTTAAATATCCAGAGCGGATGAAAGCATGCACATTGATCGTGCTTTAGATGGGCAGGAAAATTGGTAATAACAAGGAATTTAGTTCGAGAACTGGAGTTCCAGCCGACTATTATCCAAACAGCCCTTAGTTTTTAAAGGGGTGCACAGCTCAAAAGACTTTTGAAGGCGCATTAAATTGTGCCTTCAGTGATCCGCATTTGATGCCGCCATCTTTTTTTTCTAGCGACTAATTGAAGATTCATAGACACCAGCATTGATGTCGGGTATATTTTCAGTGTTTTTGTTTTCTTTTTTCTTTCTTTTTTCTTGGATGGTGGTAGTGGTGGAATGAAATTGGGTTCACAGTGAATGGAACTGATGTGACTTTATTTCTTGAACCTCCTATTGATGATGATAATAATGACCAAAAGAAAAAAGTATGTTCTCGCTAATTCCATATATATAAGTAGACGTTTGTTAATCTGAAAATGAAATCAGGTTCTTTAATCCGCACACATTTTGGCGTTATTTTGAAGGTTCGGTATTCCGAGTTTCGTATAGTTTAGTCCAGAATTAAATATGTAAGATTCGTTCATTGATCCGAAAATGAAAGAGGGAGAGATCGAGAGAGAGAGAGAGAGAGAGAGAGAGAGAGGGGGGGGGGGGGACGAGGAGGGAGAGGGAGGTGCGTACTAATGAACTTTCGGAATTGTGAATCTTTTTCTTTCTTTCTTTCTTTCTTTCTTTCTTTCTTTCTTTCTTTCTTCTTTTTTTCCGTTTTCGGATTCAGGGACCTTCGGAATAACGAAGTGCAACTATATTGAGTGTAAGAAGAGGATATGCGGTTCCTGTAATGATACATTAAAGACCATAAATTGCAATGACTTCCTGGGCATGCTGGGGATTCAACACCAGCAACGAACAATTTGAATACCTGTACTATTTGGAAGGGTCATAATTGAATTCTACGAATAACAATTGTAGAATGACACATGAAGTGTTTATGGTTTGGATATGATAACCGATTACAGTCGACTTTATTGAAAAGTGTTTTTTTGTGATGTCCGCGTTTAGCGCTATGCAACCATTGCCTTGACTGAATGTTTAAGGCTCGGTCTGCTTTGACATGACCATTTCAGCAGAAGACCTTGCATACACACGCACTCACACACACACACACACACACACACACATACACATACACACACACACTCACTCACACATACTTACGTATGTCATGTTTGATATTATGCACACCATGGAAATATTAATGACTATTTGCGACTGCATTTATATACACTGCCCTCATAATGTTCCTCGTGTAACCCTGTCAAGCCTTTTTTTTTTGTTTTCAGTGATCTTTTTATTAATTCCATTTCCTTTGAGAATATAACAATTCAAAAAAAATTACACACATTCTACATAACATCTGTCATAAATCATGTAGATATTCCTACAGTTATGAGACATAATCCATAATCCATAAAACAAGAATAATCATTCAATTCATTTTAAGTCAGATATCAAACAGAAGAGAGGAAATAGAATGAATTATCCGATCATTCCTTTTTAACTACAAAACAAACAAGCAGAATTCATATATGCATTTGTGAGCAATTTAGCCAAACACTAAAAAAAACAGGAAATGAAATTTCTATTATATCAAAAGAACGATGACAACAACAACAACATAAACCACCCTCATTCCCACCTTTCCACCATACCCAACCCTCAACTACTCATAACTTTAAACTTTAAACCCCCCCCCCAAAAAAAAAAAACGTCCTTCTCATCTCTAAACCACCTCCCCACCCTCTACACTACATCCACCTCCTTACCCGAGACAGACACACTCCCTCTCATCCACCTCTCATCTCATCCACCTTTCATCCACCCACCCATTTACACACCCACCCTGCACACACATCCGCTTAAACACACACACACACACACACACACACACACATCCACTTAAACACACTTCCACACCCCCTGCACACACATTCACTCACCACAACACACAGCTATTTCTGCTCGCATTCAGAACATAATAATTATGCTAATTATGCTTAGGATATATGCTGCATACACACAATACATGCATGCACATACACATATCATACACACAATATACATATCCACATACCTGCATATATATTCTATATACACAATACTTATCTCTGAACTCAAAAATATCTAAAGAAAAGAAGTCAGTAATCAAACACACACAAAAGGGGAGAAGTACGGGTGCATAAATAAACTAATCCTTTACAAATTTTTTAAACATTCCCATTTCAGCAAATGCAAACCCGGTTTATTTCTTCTTATGGCAATATCATTCTCTTCCTTTCGACATTGCATTAATGCCTTTTTTAATTCTACCAATGTCGGTGTTATTAACTGTGACCTCGCTTTATATAACATATGTTTAACTATAAGAATAAGAGTGTTGTACAGTTTGATTCTGTGAGAAGTTCCTTCTAAACCAATATGTATATCCCGCCAAGCTAAATTACGTAACTCTTCTAACTGAAAGTACTCAATGAAATCATGCCATAAAGATTTAACTTTTTCACAGTTCCAAAATAAATGCGAGTAAGTTTCAGAGCTTTTTCCACAAAAGGAACATAAATTATCAGCCACAAAACCAAATTTTAGGAGCTGTTCCTTAGTATAAATCGCCCCGTGTAATAACTTATATTGAAATTCTCTTAAGTCTCCAATTAGAGTTGAACTTCTGGGCCTTATAAAAATATCTCTCATACTTTTATCAGCGAAAACAAATTTTTGGTGTCCATCTCTAATTTCTAAACAGTAAGACTGCTTTAAAAGAGACACGAAATGTGAATAAATCTTCCTGGATTGTATCTTTTTTAAATCTGTAATTTGGCCAAAAAACTTTAAAGGTATATTAAAATCACTGACATCTACTTCATACCAATTGCATAAAATTCCATCATATTTCCCACTTTTCAAAATGGACTCACAAAAACTCCATACATGAGCAATATTTTCACTTTGTAAACCTAAACTTTGAAAATAACTAATTGGTCTTATGGATTGTTTATCAAATAATTGTTCTAAGTGATAAACCTTCCGCTCATATAAATCTGCATTAAATATCATTTTCCCTCTCAATAAAAAATCTTTATTATTAAATATAATTGGATTAATTTTCCCTTCTTCAAAACTTCTGCAGTTATATAAATCTTCCCAGGCAGCTAACATTTCTAAATAAAACGATGGTGCCTTAAAGTGAAAGTTTTTTAGTCTCATAATTGCAAAGAAATAAAATTCTACCTCCTACAGCTTTAAAACTGTGATCAAAGTATACTTTCCAACTCATATTTCGTTCTCCATACAAAAGTCTTTTTACCCACATCACTCTCTGAGTTTTCACAAACAATTCAAAATTCATCATTCTCAATCCACCATCCTTGTAATCCTGATACATAATGGCTCGTTTGACGCGATCCTTGCCCTTCCACACAAAATCAAAGCAACTTTTTTGAATTTCATCAAATAACCATTTTGGAACAACAGAGGATGACGCCACATAAATCAATTCAGATAAAGCATAAGTTTTAAGTAAGTGAATTTTCCCCATGATGGTGAGATCTCTTTGCTTCCACCAACCTAAAAGTCTTTTAATTTTACTTAATATTTCTTTATAATTAACTTCCTCCATTCTCTTCCTTTCTAAAGCAAATGTAATCCCTAAAATCTTAATTTCTGTAACTATACTTCCAAACTGAAATTGTGCTACATTCTCTTCATCCTTACCAATAATCAAAACCTTCGTTTTATCCATATTAACCCTTAAACCACTGACTTCCGAAAAAATCTGAAATAAGTTTTGTAGTAACCTAACTGACTCTTTGTCTCTTATAAAAATTGTCATATCATCGGCATACAGTATCTGCTTTACTTCAAAATCACCAAGATCAATCCCTCTCAAAGTAGTCTCATTTCTCAAAGCATGTGCCAAAATTTCAATAACTACTAAAAATAAATAAGGTGATAATGGGTCACCCTGACGCACACCCCGTTCAATTCTAAAATAACCGGTTGAAAACCCCTCATTCATTACACAGCTGCTAATATCAGTATAACATGTCTTTATCCAAGAACAAAAAGAAGGGCCAAATCCAAAATTTTTCAAAACGGTTAATAAAAACGAATGAGATACCGAGTCAAAGGCCTTCTCAAAATCAACAGCTATTAAATAACAACCTATATTATATGACAGACAGTGAAAAATCATATCATCTATTAATCGAATTGCTTCCCCAATATTTCTGTTTTCCATGTATCCCACTTGATCCATGTGTATTATCTCACTCAAAACTTGTTTCATTCTCTTCGCCAAAACCTTTGAAAGAATTTTATAATCCACATTCAAAAGTGTAATCGGTCTATAATTCTTAATATAAAGAGGATCTTTACCATCTTTTTCTATTAATGTAATGGTCCCTTGCTTCTGTGATACTGATAAATTACCCCTATCATACGCTTCATTCAATACTTCAACTAAATGGCTGCCTAAATATGGCCAAAAAATGATATAGAATTCCACCGAAAGCCCATCATTACCTGGAGCTTTATTATTTTTCATTTCTTTTAAAACTTCATAACATTCATCTATAGTAATCTTTCCTTCACAAAATTGTTGACTTTCCTCACTTAACTTTGGAATACTTTAAAAAAAAAACCTTTCATTTAAAACCTCTTTTACTGCACCCCTCTTCTTTTAATATAATGTTTCATAAAAATTTCGAATTAACTTCAAAATTTCATTTCTATCTTTTATAACAGAATTATCTTCACTATATAATTCATATATTATAGTTTTCTTTTTATTTGATTTTAATAATTGTTCAAAATATTCTTTATTTCTTTCCCCGTTCTCATACCAGGCTGCTCGTGATCTAACTTTAAGTCCTTCCAATGATCTATCATATAATTCACTCAACATTTTTTTCTTTTCAACATATTGTGTATTTATTTCTAAAGAAGCAGCAGCAGTTAATAAATCTTGCTCTAAAATTTTTAATTCCTTTTCTAACTTTTCAATATTCATTCGCCTTTCCTTTGCTTTTCCTTTCGAATATTTTCTTGCATATTCACTCATCTTCATTTTTAAAAAATCCCAAAAAACTAATTTATCATTAAATGCATCTTCCCACGTTTTCATAATACTTTCTATTTCCGTTATCATTCCTTCTACAAATTCTTTATCATTACACAAACTGTTATTAAATTTCCAATACGATTTACCCCTACAGTTATAACTTTCCGGAACAAATTGTAATTCTAATCTAATACCGGAATGATCACGAGTAACAGATGTCATAATTTCACAATTTCTTACTAATCGCACCATGTGGTCTGATATGAACCAATAATCTAAACGAGTTTGTACTAAAGGGTTTAACTGTTTGAAAGTAAATTGCTTACTGTCCGGGTTTCTTTTCCTCCATATATCTAATAAACTATATTTCTTAAGAAAAAAATTCAAATTCTCTATAAATTTACTCTTTGAAGGTGTTTTAGGCCCTATATAATCCAAAGTTTCATTCAAAATTGCATTAAAATCTCCTCCTAGAATAAGAGAACATTCACAAGGACAGAAATCTGATATAAGTGCATCTATTTTTCCCAGAAATTCCGTTTGTTCCCATGTTTTATCTCTTGTTGGAAAGTAAACATAACCTAATAACAACTGAGAGTCAAAAATGTTTCCTTTTAAAAAAATATAACGACCCATATCATCAACTTTTATTTGATCAACTTTGATATTACCACCAGAAGCTATTAAAATTAGAACACCTCTGCTGTGACTTGAGCCGTGACTAAAAAACATTTCACCTCCCCAATCTCGTTTCCACAAATCTTCAATATCGGGTGAACTATACGTTTCTTGTAACAATACGACATCCCCTCCTTTACTTTTAGCCCATTCAAAAATTCTGTTTCTTTTTTTTCCTGTTCCGTAAACCTCTAACATTTACAGAAATTAAAGTTAAACCCGCCATTTTAAACAAATAATTATTCCCAAATGTTGTGACCTTATTGCCCAAATACCATACAATCTCCTTTGAAAATCTTGTAACATCATTAACTTTGATACCGGGCACCTCCACTTACAATCAATACGGGGCTTGTTTTTATCCAAACAAACTGCCGATTTAATACATGCTTCTGAATGCGAGCAGAAACAACCACAACAACACCCCATACAACGTATCAGACATCGAACCACACCAAAGCCCTTAACCTTACAATCCCTGGCATATACCCTAACATACCCCATCCCTCCCTCCTATTACAGCCTAAATTATCCCAATCTCTAATTCAGTGACAGAAGCCTAATACCCATGTACAACATATACCTACCCAGTACACAACTTCAAACATTACAGAAATAAACCTCCAAACCAAAACAACTAACCAACTTTCCATAACGCAAGGAGATGATTGAAAGCGGCCCTCAAACATGCATCTCCGTACAGAAAATGAGTTTCTGCAAAATCTGTATACTTTACCCCAACATAACCTTAAAAAAAAAAAAAAAAAAAAAAAAAAATTCCTGCGTAACATGCATGCACTGATTTGACCCGGGTGGATGATAATGACTTCCTATATTAACTGCCAACAGATTATTC
Organism: Diadema antillarum; assembly: GCF_040938485.1. NCBI lineage: Eukaryota > Metazoa > Echinodermata > Echinoidea > Diadematoida > Diadematidae > Diadema > Diadema antillarum. The sequence goes on along the minus strand of NW_027273458.1, from coordinate 5,243 downwards.
AAGTCATGCATAATGAATATGAAACCTGCCGAACCAAGAATCCGTACCGGGTACATTTTGGGTGTGGTGCAACACACTACCAAAACCCAGATCAATGGGCAACAAACGTTGTGTGAAATTAGTGTCACACTTAAGCACCACCCCCAGAGCCTGAAAATTTACATTCATGGTATGCATAATATCTGCAAGAAACTGGTTCAGTCCAGTTTAGAACTACAGGACTGTCTGTTTAAACATTCAACCCGTCATGCACAACTGCCAAGAAACTATTTTCTCCCTTTTATTGAATATAAATAAAAGTATGCAATTTAGATTCCACAAATTGAGACGGAACTTGACATAGCCCTTGACATAGCCACATATAAACCTACATGATCGTTGGGTGGGGTGCCGCGGTCTCTAAACTAGAAATACGAATTTCTGTCCCTTATCCGTTTAAGCAACTGGTATACTGCATATCTACGGTAGTCCAAACAATGACTCTTTATTCGAGCTGTTTTTATTGTAACTTATTGACAATTATCAATTGCCTTCATCGACCTCGATAAGAACTCTGTTTTTCAGTGTTTGAGTAATACTCTATTCAAGTAATGTGCAGATTAATGCCCCGTCACTGACCAGAGACGCTTACCTGGAAACATTAAACTGCACATTACTTGAATATGAGACCATTCTGAAGCAAATAATTTTCACACAAGAATAGATATATAGTGTACTCTTAAATGAATCCCACAAGGATTGGAACAATCATCCTCCAGCATTCCCACTGATTCCCACTGATCAGTTACTAGCCATCCCCTTTAAGTGACTATTTTTTTACTTATTTTGAAAGACAGAAGGAAAATATACCTTCAATTGTAACTATCACTTTGAGTATCCTTATTATGTGCCCAAATTGCAGACTTTGTCCGATGCGTGAGAAAAATGGGTGCCATGCGTGAGATCGTGAGACGATCACCCCTAAATGCTTGAGTCTCACTCAGAATGCGTGAGACTTGGTAGCTCTGTATGTGCCTCTACCACAACTGTCATGGCTCATTGTGAACCCGAGGCTTGAAAAGCATTGATTCCTATAGTAACTACACTGTTAGAACGCTGTGTAAAATTTCGTTGTTTAAAATATTGTTGTTTAAAATTCTAAACAATGTTGTTTAAATATAGAAAATTGGAGCTTGATTGCCTTAAACAGCGGTTGTTTAAAAACAATTCGGAATGATTGTCCAAACAATTAAACATCGTTGTTTAGAAATTGATGGGCAAAAGTCATGTGATTGTCATGAACCAATCAGCGGGCCTGCATGTATCCTTTTCGTCGCAATCGATCGCCGCCGGGCGGCCACCGCTCCTCACACACACACATACATCACACGTTTATGTACGTATAGCTACAGTATACAGTAGCGCATAGCGCGGCTATTCATCATGATGGACGGCGGTGACGATGACTGCAATGCAGCTATATCATGGAGTCACGAACATTCTCAGCAAATGGGGTCTAGCTATAGAAGAACTTTGCCAGTCATCCCAAGGTATTTATTTATTTAACTGATAGTTACATATCGCTTCATGCCCATCTGTAATTTGCATGATGTATGAAGCTAGTCACGGCTCACGCTTTGGGTTCTTGGCCGGGCTGCGCTACGCCTCGCCTTCATGCATGTAATGTAGATCTAACAAACTGTTAATGTTTAAGTTAGGTCGTCTGTACCGGTACGTACATTATGTTTTTCAACCAACTCGTGCTTGTATAAACACTTGCATAATTCAATCCTTACATACATTTTCAAAACTTCAGATAACTCCGGAACTCATCATGCCCAAAGCGTCAGTCGTCTAATTACCAGCGTGGAGAACCCGCTGAATCCTCATAGCCTAAAACATTGGGGCATGGGCCAAGATGACATAGTAATTCTTTGCCCCAAAATTTGAAATAGTGAATGTAGGGCCTATATCGAGAAATATTTCCAAAGGAGAAAGTTAAAAAAAACACACTTGCTTGCGTTAACCCCAATATTTTTCCGACACATAAATGAACTCAGAGGTTCCCACTTAATCTAAACAATGAGGTTATAAGGCCATAATCATAATTTTATGTCTGACACGTTTCCCGCATCGCACTATACGCGTATACTTATACTACAACGCACGTCTCACCTCACTATTATACTACACGCCTTCTGCACGGCTGTTCACACAATGAGTGCCATGGCAAGATTTGTGTTTGTCTGTCTGTTTGTTTTTAAGGCTGGTGTATTTCATATTGCATTGCATTTCCTGATTGGGCCATCATCATTCCTATATCGTAAAGCTCTGCTTTTAAAGCTGATCCCCTGGATATCGAATTATTTTCTCAAAATTTTATTCGAACCATGTTTGTATACGTGTTCCCATACGCTTGTGTTACAAAACGGAACAAAATGACGCATGTATTACTTATAGATCTACTTATGCAAACATTTTGTTAAATTCTGCTCAATACTGTTTGTACTATTGAAATTGAAATGCAAAGATAAAACTGAACTGAACTGTAAACCGACCAACGCCTCTGGTACTGTGAATCAAAATTAAGAAAGGTTGTATGATTGTGTATATGTAAACACCTGTTGATATTTCGTGCTATAGTGAAAATCTCTTTTAGAGCATGGATGAGGAGGGGGTAACAAGAAATTTTTTGGGGGTGTTTTTTATCAAAATCTTGTTTTGTTTCTTTTTTTTCTTAGACCTTTACAAAGTAACAGCAGTTAATTTCAAGTTTGGCTATACTAAATGACGGTCGAGTCCTGGATTGTGCAGGAATGCGTGTGAAAACGGAAAACAATGAACACGTAAGACGAATGTGAATCCCACGGCCAGTTATAACTCCGTTTTGACAGCAATCACATCGAACAGAAGAGCTTCAATTTTCGTTTTTCTTTTTTCTTTCGTGATTTAATTGATTGTGATGAGAGCAGTTTTTAGTGAAATCTGAACATCGACTGATAATGACCGGATATGTGGTCTTTTGTTGTCCTGCCAGATCAGCTATCTGGTCCTTATCAACGTATACACATGCACTTCTGAGAATATTCACTAAAGCTGCAAGGTGTTACGCCCTGTATACTTGACAATATCCTAGGCCTACCATTTCTTTGTTTTTCATATGGTTATAGGACACAATTTATTTTCTTCTTTTTCTTTTCAAGTGCATATGTCAGGAAACATTTTACTATGCGTCCCGACGTAGCAAAATGTTTCCTGAAAACGAAAATCACCGTTTAATTATCAGAATGGATAATAACGAAACGACGTGATCTGCAAGCTGCTTTAAAGAGGTAATACTTCGTTGCGAAGGCTTGGAAAGGGAGATTTAGCGCGATGACCTATAAGTGCATAACGTAGAAGTAATTCAAGTTATGTATATGGGTGAACCAACAACCAAAAGCAAACAATAGGCTTATAAACAATTTAGTAATATGATCACACGTATAGGCCTGTTATGTAGTGTGACTCCAAACTCTATGTTCTTTTGTATACAATATAAGGGCCTGTAATCCGGGGAGAGAGAGAGGAGGGACGGGGCAGAAGGGGCAGCGATATTTAACGTCTCCGTCCTCTGTCACATCCACTGCGGAATGAAAAATTAGAACAATTATACACATATAGTTCTGTAAATCATCGATTTGAATTTCAACCTAAACTTTGTTTCTAAACTGTTCACTATATACGGCGCTGGCATACACGCAATCACTGCGAGTGTGCGCGCACAGTGTAACTATTATGATTGATTTGGGGGAATCCCCAGCTATAACATTGTGTGTATAAACCTCCCGATAATCAGCGATCACGGGGTCGCTCCGCTTTAGTCATATGCATTATGCACACACATATATGATATCTCAGCAGAGTAACAAGACTGACACAGTATACACCAGTAGAGCCTTTTCTGTGGGTGAACAAGTGACTGCCCCGACTACAGGATACCACATCGCATTAACATTCTTCAGTCACAATCAATTCGAGCCAGAATTAATCTAGCTGAAATGATCATGGCTGCTGAGGATCCAATTGATGCGCTTGAAAAAGAATTGCAGTGTAGTGTATGTCAAGAATCATACGAGGATCCCAGATTATTGTCATGCCAACATTTCTTTTGTCGAAAGTGTGTCCAGAACTTGTGGCTCACGTCGGGACGACGAACCTGTATACGCTGCCCATTGTGCCGGCGAGAGACCCAACTACCTAACGGCCATGTTGAAAATCTTAGAAAGAATGTCTTCGCTGGCCGCGTGGTCGACATAATCGCTACAATCGACTTGGAAAAAAATCGTTCAAAGCAGCTAAGATGTGAACGAAGGGGCTGCACAGCAGAATCCAATGGGACAGCTGTTTTCTATTGTGAATCTTGCCAGGAGACCGTCTGCGCAAGCTGTGGAATGAAGCATCACCGCAATGCTCGACAACATAATATTAAAGACATTGGCGAAGCGGTGAAAGAGAAAAGGGGAAAGCTCTCAGATCTCTGGCAGTGGGGTAAAAACCTTGAAACGAAATTGTTTGAGAACAGAGATTTCATTGTTACCAAGCAACACGAGATCACCAGACTGTTTGAAGCGATGAGAATAGATATGTCCGCCGCCACTTTGGAAAAGATGCAATGTCTGCAACAGCAAGAAAAACACATGAAGGAGATAATCGATGTAATGGAGCGTGATATCAAGGGAAAAGTAGATCGAGAGATGGCTGTCAATGTTAAAACCTCCATAGCCGATTTGCAGTCCCTCAACAACAGGAGCGAGACCCTTATCAACAAAGGTGGAAATGCAAGCATCTTGGCAAACTACCGGAAAACCTGTGAGGAATATGCACGCATGACCAATGCAAAAGGCGATAACTTCTCAAAACTTTTCAGTCGCATAACTGCGTTTACAGAAGCAATACGTTTCGAACAGAGTGAAGAATATTCAAAGCTGCAAGCTGGAAGAATTCTTAACTTCAAAGATTGGTTGGTGGAGCAATACAGATGGCAATATTGCCCATTAGAGTTCCAGCCTTCTGGTGTTGTTACCCTTCATGATGGTACCTTGGCGGTTGGGAACGGCGAAGCGCGGACAATAGAAATCTATGACAGACATGGGCAACATCAAGGGGAAATAGATGGTTTATATGTTAAAGATATGGCACCATTACCCGATAGTTCTCTTCTAGTTCTCAACAACGAGGGAGTTTTAAGTCTCCTTTCGAAAGACAACACAAATAAGTTCACT
>NW_027273457.1:0-11564 GCF_040938485.1 Diadema antillarum | reverse complement strand
GCATCAGAGACTGGTAGCAATAGAGACAGGTGAGATGGAAGATGAGAGTGATAGGATGAAGGAATGGGTGTGGTATGAAGACTGGTAATAATAGGAACAAATGGGATGGAGGATGAGGGTAATAGGATGAAGGAATGGGTGTGGTATGAAGACTGGTAGTAAGAGGGACAGGTGAGTTGGAGGATGAGGGTAATAGGATGAAGGAATGGGTGTGGTATGAGACTGGTAGTAATAGGGACAGGTGAGTTGGAGGATGAGGGTAATAGGATGAAGGAATGGGTGTGGTATGAAGACTGGTAGTAATAGGGACAGCTGAGATGGAGGATTAGAGTGATATATTGAAGAGGCACAGGTACAAAGGGGTTCAAAAGTAATGAAATATTTTGTTATCTCTTCCTTTCAACAGATACCTGCTGAACCCATCAGCCAATTCTGAAGAGCACCTGTCCCTTTTCAAGTTCCTGGGCATCTTGTTTGGGGTGGCCATCCGCACCAAGAAACCCTGGACCTCCATCTTGCACCCCTGGTGTGGAAGCAGTTGGTGGGGATTCCCCTTTCAATCCAGGATCTCGAGGAGGTGAGATGATGGTTTATCTAATTTTGATTTATTCTGTTTTATATTGCAGATTATCTGAGTTTCGTTCATAATCTTGATTTTGATTTATGATTTCTTCTGGATGGCTCAAATCAATACTTCCTGTCATTGACTGTATGGATTCATTTGGTTATAAATTTTAAAGATATTTCCTTGTACCTATGTGGTTAAAAAGAAAGCAAAAGATGTTGGATTTGATGAGGTAAGACAATTTCTCATTTTTCCTGCAGGTTGACTTTTTGAATGTGCAGAATCTGAGAAGCATCAGTGACATTGACAAGAGTGGAGTGAATGAGGACACGTTTCATGAGGTGAGTCAAACCACAGCTTCTTGAAAGCTCCGGCCAGATATGAGTAACTTGGAGGGATCAAGCAGAAGCTGTAAGCATCACTGGGGACATCGGTCTTTGAATTCAAGAAGGCTGGAAGGGGCTGGATGCTGAACTTTGCCAGATACTTAGTGCAACCTGAGGGTGACACTTATGGAGTGCACAATTTCCTGAAGATCCTTGGAAATACGAAACAAAAATGATATTGCCTAATTCATGTCAATCTAGGGAAGGCATGGACAATTCCTTTCAAAGTAAAAGCATGCATAGGAGCTCATGTGGCTCATGGAACCTACCTTTAGTTTAAGTTTTTTATACCATACCCACCCCTACATCTCAGACTTCCTCTCTATCTCACTCACTCTTTCTTTCTCTCATTTCTCTACATGTCAAATATCTCTTACTCTCTATTTTCTCTCTCAATCTCTCACCAAGGTGATACCTCTGGAGAGTTTTGAGGGTCAGAGCGCTGACGGCCGTTTTGTGCCCATCGTCCCCGGTGGCTGGAGCATCCCACTGACCTTCAGCAACAGAAAGGAGTATGTAGAAAGAGCACTGGCCTACAGACTCCACGAGTTTGACAGACAGGTACTTACCTCCTCCTTCTTCTTCGGTCTTCTTGCTTCGTTTCTGATGATTATTGCAAAAATCAACTGAGTTTTGTGTGTGTTTGATCACTCTACCAGGATTTCACCTTGCTCTTTATGTAAGTCACACCAGAAATTCATTAGTTAATCTGAAGTGTCATTGGCTGCGTTTATCAACTCCTTTTCTCGGCAGAAACAGGTTATCCAAACAGCTTTCAAGGAATTTTTACGAGTTGATAAACGCAAAGCTGTTTTGAAAGCCCTTTAGAAAAGCCTTTTACGAAAGGGTGCGTTTATCAACTCTCCTTTCTCGGCAGAAACAGGTTATCCAAACAGCTTTCAAGGAATTTTCACGAGTTGATAAAGGCAAAGCTGTTTTGAAAGCCCTTTAGGAAAGCCTTTTCGAAAGCCCCAAATTTGTGACGATCCAAACAGGTTTCCTGAACAGGTTATCAGAAACCTGTTTGTAAAAGCCTTTCGAAGTTGATAAACGCAAAGCTGTTTTGAAAGCCCTTTAGGTCGCCCTACTGCGGTTACGCAACCATGCGTTTCCGGTTTCTGAAAAGACGCTTGCCACTTAAAGTGCTCACGAGTACGTGTACACAGGTGTATACATACAGCTGTGTGTAATGCACGCATTTATTATGCTTGGAACAAGGAGGTGTTTCTTTCACCAACAAGGTTTGAGAAATGAAGTAACAACAGTCTCATGCCCTTTGATCCCATATCTCACGCCGCCACTCAGAAATATTTGAAGTATGTGCTAAACTGGAGCTGCCTCACAGATAGGAAGACAGTTGATTCATGTGGCATTGTATCATGACTCGTCACTCTCAAAGGAAGATATGTCTTTATGATGGTAATTGCTTTTCGCTGTCCCTTCTCAGAAAACAAGCGGCACATTAATAGTACAGGCATTCAGGGCTTTGGAAAGGGCTATCGAAAGGGCTATGGAAAGGGCTTTCGAAAGGGCTATTGAAAGGGCTATCGAAAGCCGTTTAAACAGGGGAAAGTTGATAAACGCAGCCAACGAAAACAAGCGGCACATTAATAGTACAGGGAGTGGACAGGGCTTTCAAAAGGGCTATGGAAAGGGCTCTCGAAAGGGCTATGGAAAGGGCTATGGAAAGGGCTATGGAAAGGGCTATGGAAAGGGCTTTCGAAAGTCGTTTTAAACAGGGGAAAGATGATAAACGCAGCCATTGTCAACACAACTTTGAACTTGAGTAATGTCAAAGTATGTGGTCTTGCCAGGATTCATTAAACAGTCACAATGAGTGGATGTATGATGCAGACTTCAATGGCTGTCTTGTGTTCTGTGTTAACAGGTGGCTGCAGTGAGGGAAGGCATGTCTTGGATCATAGCGATCCCTCTCCTCTCCCTACTCACCTATCGCCAGCTGGAACAGATGGTGTGCGGCATGCCGGACATCTCGGTCGACATACTCAAGAGGGTCGTAAGGTCAGTCAGCTCCACCATTTTCCTCGTCAATAAGAATTATTTACCCCTCAAAATCTGCAACTAAAGGTACTTGTAGATGCAGAGTGTCTGTTGATTGCAGGACATACTGCCATGAAGACAACACAGACCTTTGGTTTGCATTGTTTCCTAACTGTGAATAATTATTTCTTGCTTAACGCTTTAATTGTTAATATGTTTATACATTCTTCAAAATAACTCAAATATAGAGATTTCTGCAGCAGTCTGACTACTGTAGATCTACTTTTGAACATTATCTCCAAAGACTTGAAAAGAATGCTATAAATTGTAACCTTCCACTATATGATGAGGATTTATTTGACTTCTGTAGACAAGGAGTTGGTGGCATCTTCTTCACAACATTATAAAGAGATTTATTTGTCAAAGTATATGCTTATCATGACAAGAGTCAATAAATCTTTTTGATGGTAATAAGAGTCAGTAAAAGTACCATATTATGATGAGTCAATGCAGCTTTATATGATGACTGAAGTAAATGGATGGTTTGATTGAATCTGGTAGATACCGTGAGATCGATGAGCATCACATGTTGGTCCAGTGGCTATGGCAGACCTTGGAACAGTTTACCAACGAGGACAGGGTTCTCTTCATGAGGTTTGTCTCTGGTCGCTCCCGTCTCCCCGCCAACATCGCTGACATCTCGCAGCGCTTCCAGATCATGAAGGTCGACAGGGTGAGGGCGCTCTTCAGTTGTTTATATTTAATATTCATCCAGCCAGTATAACTAGAAATTGAATGAATTACCACCTGAAAGCCTGAACTTCAAATCACTATCGGTACTCTTGTTATATACAATTAACTCTACAAAACACAGGTTCCAAGGAACAGAAACAATAAAGCTTTAACGTTCGAAATAATTGATTATCATCTTAACCCATTGTCAAGAAAGAGCACAGCCTGAACTCCCTGTATTAGCATAAGGTTGATTGATTGTGTTTGATATATTTATAGTAAAGCTTGATCTGATATCAGTATTGCCAGGGGCAAATTATTTTTCAGTAGGGCCCCAACCCATGTATTTGTTTTTTCCCATAACAACAACAACAACAACTCTCTATGGCCCGAATTCACGAAGGTGGTACAATCTTGTCTATGGTTTAAACCATGAGCAAGATTGTACCACTTTCGTGAATTCAGGCCCTTATGTCTTAACCCTTCATGTGTTTTGAGTGCCTATTGGCACAGAAATCTTCATAATTTTGTTCACATTGTCCAAAGTCCCTGGTGTACAGAAAGGGTTTACTTCAGCTAGTAATTGATTGATAGGATGTCGACTTGTAGGTCAACTTCTATGTACGAGGATAAATGTGTTCATGATAGTTTGTGTTTTATTCGACTTGCTCCTGATATTTTTTTTTTTTTTTTTGCAAGGTAGTAATCACTAGCATTGCTTGAATACAATATTCACCTATTGCAAGAGGAGATTGTGCTGAAAGATGATAGAGATGAATGAAGTGCCAACCATGGTTCATGTTCTTGAGGAGTAGTTTTCTATCTTTATTCCCTCTACATCCAAGCAGGCCATTGATGGACTCCCCACAGCTCAGACTTGTTTCTTCCAGCTCCGCATCCCGCCCTACTCTTGCCAGGCCGTCATGGCGGAGCGGCTGCGCTACGCCATCCACAACTGCCGCTCCATCGACATGGACAACTACATGCTGTCGAGGAACACGGATGCCGCCAACCTATCGGATGGTGAGATGTGAGGTGGTGGAGAAGACCGCAGCAGAGAGAGTGAATGACCACTCCAGGTCATCTCTGACCTTTCACCTCAAGACTTTACTCCCATGGAAGGATGTCTCTTTTCTTTCAAGCTTTGGAGCACAATTGATTTCTTAGTGAATTGTCATGTCATCATCATTATTATGGACAGGACTTGGAGCGCCTTTGAGCAGGCTCTGTGAACTCAGTACCCAGCATTCACGCTATGCTTTGGTTATGTTTACTGCATGATCCACTGTGTGTGATCCTTTTGACCACTGCTTTACGTCAGTACCGTCCTATCATATCATTATCAGTTGGACATTATAAAGATTGTATTCACTATTAGCCAGGATGTGCAATGTGGCATTGCTCAGTGATACAGTCATCTGTGTTAGCGCTTGAGAAGCACACTGCACAGGAGTACCAAAAAAAAAAAAAAAATCAGGGTAGTGTGGATTTCCATGATGTATAATGTTCCGTTTTTAGGGGGGGGGAGGAAGCATGAAGTTGTAGGTTCAAAATTTATCACCATTAATCATTAATAGATTTTTCTTTTATTTTGTTTTGTGGGTTGGGTCCATCAGTTCATCACTTTTACACCTAGTTAGTGTCTACTTTTTGAATCCAAGTTTCGAATAGTAGGTAAAAACAGTGCAGTTCACTGTTCATAAACATTTTGTGTGAATTTTGACTTATTTCATGGTTTGTATTTAATCTTTTTTTTTTTGCACTTTTGACCTGGGCTGGCTATTGATTTGAAGCCCTGAGCTGTGATATCTTGTGCACAGGTGCGCTCTTACTTGTTAGTTTAGCAATTGTTGTTTTCTGTTTTCTTTAAAAAAGAATAAATAATACCCAAAAAAAAGTCTACGGTAATTACACTCTTAGTGTATACATTCATTAACATACATTGTACTTTGGCATCACCTCTCAGGAATGAAAGCTGCAAGTGCGGATGGAAACCACTGGTTTGCAAGATTATGGAAAGTAGCATGTCTGTTATTTGTCATACCGCATTCTAATGCCCAGGAGGAGAGAGTGTTCTGGATGGTTCCGAAGAACAAAATTGCCTTTCACCTGCATTTGGATCAAACCAGAACCTTGTCCAGTATTCTGACCATCATATTGGCACAACGAGCTATGAATAAAAGGACCATAAATTTGAGCTGCTTAAGGATGTGCTCCATCTGAAAAAAAAAATGCCACCTGGGGGTGTTTCATAAAGCTGTTCATAAAGTTACGAACAACTTACGAGTGACTGGTGATCAGTTGCGATGTGCTATACTTACTAGAATTTCAATAATTCACACAAGAACTGATCACCAGTCGCTCGTAAGTCGTTCATAACTTTGCGAACAACTTTATGAAACAGGGCCCTGGACTTATAACAAAGCCCACTAAATCAACTTCATACAGGAAACTGAAGCTGAACTGAGTACTATGGATATTAAAGTGTTTCCTTCTATTTTTGTTGGCTAGAGGATACCTACATGCAAGAACAGTCACATCACTAAAATGCGCCTGGAAAATTTCACTCCAACTTCTCCCTACAAGTTTACCATAACTTTGCATCACTTTCGCACACTTTCAAGAGCAAGCCAGTGGACCAATGTAAAAGGTTGAGCCACTGCTACTTTTCGTTTTGGACTTAAATGTAGGTGTGGTGAGCCTATGAATCAGTTGAGTTCTTCATTTGCTGGGACTGTGTAATAACCCCAAATCTACTTTGAAACTGTTTATTGTCTTCCTATATCTACCTCCTCATTTCCACCAGATCTATAAATTTTAGATCCAAATTAAAAAGTCACCCTTACATGGGAAGGGGCACTGCCCCACTCCCACACCCTCCCAGGGTCTCACTCCCAGCCACTTCACAAACTTGGCATTTCTGGGACATGAGGAAGTGACGCTCATTTCTCGGCTATCTGTCCAGTGGTGTATGGGAGTGAGTTAGTTCTGGGAGCAGCTGTGTGACCCTCCAGTACAGTTAAACGCCAATGCCAGATCCTTTCGTCTAGGCCCAATACAGTCAATGCAAATGCTGCCACAGGAACTCAACTAGGTGGTATCCTCCAAACATTTAGAGGCCATCTTCAAATGGGCGACACTCACCATTTGGTCCACATACTGCTTGATGACGGCGGCCAGGCAACCCTTGTCAGAAAGGGAATTTTTCCAAGCATGGAACATGTAGGTATCATGATCACCAGTTGGTGGAAACAAGATCTTGTGTAGACTGATGTAATGAGACTAGTTATAAAACTAGTACTCCACATACCCTGCGTTTAGAAGATCCCCCGCTTCGAGGGGAATCTCCCGTTTGCCAGGACATTCCCCGGCGATCCCATCGTGTGGATGCTCGGTGGGAGATTCCCTGCTCCCCCGGAAAGCTTGACGAGTCTGGCAACAAAATTCTGGCGGGGGACAGAGCACGCAGCTGTTTTCCTCGTAAGTGCGCACGCTCAAAATGTGGTAGCGAATAACTACTTCCACTGTGTCAATTAACGTCGGCTCAAATCAGCTGAGCCGCGCCTGCCATACCGTGTTGTAAACAGCATTCGATCGTCGAACTCTCATCGATCATGTGTATTGCATGTTTACGCGTAGTACTAGTGTTGTGGCGGTCGACCCGTGCTCAAAATAAAAGTAGATCACGCCGAAGTCGAAGGAAAAGGCCGACAAGCAAGTGGTCGAGGTAGACGAGGACAAGGGCCATCAATGGACTGCCGATGAAACATCAGTTTTGCTTGACATGTGGGCCACATCGTACATTAAGGACATGTTGGTTGGGCCGAGGAAATCGGCGGCCCATATCATCATCAGCGAGAAGATGAAAGAAATGGGAATACTCAGAACGGCGGCGTCGGTAAGAAAGCGGATTAAATACCTTCGCAAAATTACAAGGAAGTGAAGGATAACAACAACAGGAGTGGAGCTCAAAGGAAGACGACTCCGTGGTTTGTCCAGATGTCCAGTACCAATAAGCCAGGCTCTGGCTGCAAACCCATTACTGTAAAGTATATTGTAAGTCCCTTCAAGGACTATACTGCTCACTTGCCATGTTGGCTATTTCAAAAAGTGGTCTCACTGGCAATAAGTCATCATACAGTCAGGCTTGAAGTCTCTATCTCCAGTGTTATATGTAGACCTTGCCTTACTGTAGCACTACTAAGAACATTACATGGTGTCAGGAGGTGAAAAGCTGCATTGCTAGTCATGGATGGTTTGAAGATACCAGACGCCTTTTCACTGAAAGGAAATGTGAGGGAGAACTGGAAGAGGTGGATTTTCGACACCTTCAGTTTTGAAGCGGAGAGTGAGGGATCCAGTCAGACTGGACGAAGCTCTTGCCAAGATCATTCAGAAATTTTCTAAATATTTTGAGCCACAAACTAACGTCACACACGAGAGATATGTCGTTAACACAAGATTTCAACAGGAGGGTGAGACTATTGATCAATTTGTCACCGATCTCAAGACTAAAGCAAAGTCTTATGCATTCGAAAATCTGCACGACAGTCTCATCAAAGATCGTATTGTTGTCGCGGGATTAGAGATGATGGCACGAGAGCACAATTGCTGCGTGAGAAGGATCTCACACTTCAAAAAGCTGTAAACATTTGTCAAGCAGCCGACGTTAGCAAGTCGCAGGTGAAAAGCTTGCCACAAGGGCTGTGGGCAATGTGGAGAAAGATGTCTAGCAAATCACAAAGAGAACACACGCAAGGACTTCCGACATAAACCCAAGTAAAGTCAATGTGGTCGTTGTGTATATGTTCATAAGGACAGGCGTGCCCTGCGATGAATAAAAAGTGTAACAAGTGCAGTAAAATGGGCCACTTTGCAAAAATGTGCAAGTGAGCAGTAGTTCCTGAAGGTACTTACAATGTACATTACAATAATGGGTATGTGAATATGGAGTACTAGTCTGATTACTAGTCTCATTACATCTTCCTCTCTGAGCACTGTTTACTTTGAAGTTTAAATTGTTATAGAAAGAGGAATATGCTCAGAGGGGAAGATGTGATGAGACTTATAGTTATAAGATTAGTACTCCAAATTACAATGTCCAGATGTCCAGTATCAATAAGCCAGGCTCTGGCCGCATACCCATTACTGCAAAGTACAATGTAAGTCCTTTCAAGAACTACTGCTCACTTGCCATGTTGGCTATTTCCAGAAGTGGTTTCACTGGCAATAAAGTCATCATCACATACAGTCAAGCTTGAAGTCTCTCTCTCCCTCTCTCCAGTGTTTTCATTCAATGTAGACCTTGCCTTACTGTAGCACTACTAAGAACATTACAACTGAGACTCATTGATTGTCACGTAGAGGATCTAGAAAGAAGATGGTGTATTTACTCACTGATAGTGACAGAGATGGATATTCAAAGCCTTGTGGGAATCCTCCAATCATTCAAGCAGACGACCTGTATCAGTATAACCATTAGAGTGACGTTGAGGTTAACGAAGCTCCCTCAACAACAATTGATGTGCTACTTGGAGTGGACAACACCCATCTGATGATATGGGAAGAGTTCTTACATGGTCAGAGATCTGATAACCCTATTTCAGTGAGATGCCCACTCAGATGGCTTGTCAAGGACAGCATTCATGCAGTACCACTCCACTCCTGAATTAATTACTTTTGTCTCAGCTATTGAAGAAGAATTCACTGGGCTACGGACCATGGGACCGGAGCCCAAAAGATGCAAGTATTCGTCAGACTTTTCAGACAGGAATGCCACAGAAATCATGCAGCAAAGTATGTCTCAACTTCCAAATGGAGCCTACGAAGTGACACTTCCGTGGAGGAAATCTCCTAAAGATTTATTTACAGACTAATGACAAAAAAGGATGGAGTAATTACTCAGATGCTCAGAGACCATAGATACAAAGAGGCACATGGGCCACAGGAGTATCCACCCTTCACTGCATTCACTCGCTTCGTCTGGAAGACAAGCTAGAACAAGGGAGACAAGCTAGAACATTCACCACAGATGGCAAATCAACAAAACACCTAGTGATGAGAAGCTCTCATCTCGCCATTTTGACGAAAAGCATGAAAGGTTCACCTCGTGCCCTTATTGCGGTGGTGATCATCTGATCGAGAACTGCAGCAAGTTTCTGAGTGCCACACTGGAGGAGAGACGTGCGTTCTTCTTCGAGAAGAAAATTTGCTTCGGATGTGCTCTCACCTCCTCACATCTATGTAAGCAGTGTAAGGAAAGGCGATCGTGTACCGTCTGCAATAAGTCGTCAGTCGTCAAGCAGAAAAAAGCATCTTCCAATTGTACCTCTGTGTGTCATCTACAAGACCAAAATGCGAAGGACCACTCGATGATCATGCCTGCGTGGGTAAGACAGACAACAGATCCCTCGAAAGTCTATCTCGAATACGCAGTCCTCGACGACCAATCGAATGTCACTTTCATTACGAAAAAGCTCTGTGACAAGCTTGGATTGCAGGACCAAAAGACTGACCTCCTCCTTACAAAGATGCACAGCACCTCAAAAATAGCAACAGAAAAGGAGAGAGGACTGGAAGTGGCAGACATTGATAAGGAAAACGTCATTCGACTACCAGCTGCCTTCACCAGAGCTGAAATCCCTGCCACTAGATCACAAATCCCTAAGCAGAGGTTGCCAAGAAGATGGTCTCACCTTGAAGGAGTTGCAGACAAAATGATGCCCTACAATGAAAACATTTGAAGTTTCGCTCCTTCAGTAGTCGTCTCTACAAATGTGGAAAACAAGGCTTCTACATGTGCTGCTACAAAGAAGGGGTTGACAAGCTTTGAGGAAGAGTGCCTCGCAGTGAAAAAAGAGCGCTTAGAATTGGAGAAAAAGCGAGTCCACCTGCTCGAGAGACAGGTGTGTACTGTGGAGAAAATTCACAAGTTGCTTCAAACTCATCTTCACAATGAAGCTTAAACATGTATAACAATAACCCACCTCATATTTTCTCTGAGAGTGCACTGTTCAACCTCGTGAAATCGTCGCAGGAGGAGAGGATGAACCTTATGCCCAGAAATCTCTTCTTGGCTGGGGAATTGTGGGACGTATTTGCCACGACAGAGATGATTCGAACGTCGCAAAATGCCATAAAATCTCTGTCGTGCAATATCCCCACTTCGTCTTCCCATGTTAGGCAAAGGAGATGCTCATCGAAGACAAGATCGGAGCTCTTGAGACTTATTTCAAGCATGACACCATGAAGGGACAATTGTCTGTTGAAGATCAGCGGTTTCTTCACCTCCTTGAAGACGAAATCAAGAAAAGGCCAGATGGACTCTACGAAATGCCACTCCCACTAAAGATGGAAAATGTGAGCCTTCCATCTAACCATCATGTCGCTGAAAAATGATGGAGATAGCTTACTGCTCACTTCAAGAAAAACCCACAGTTCCAGAAAGACTACAGAGCCTTTATGGATGGCGTCATTGAAACCTGTGCTGAGAAAGCGCCATCTGACGGTGTGGAAGGAAAAATCAACTATGTCCCACATACTGGTGTGTATCACCCTCAAAAACCTGGGGAAATTTGTGTCATGTTCGATTGCTCGGCAAAATGTGATGGTGTCTCCCTCAATGACCATCTCCTGCAAGGCCCCAACCTCACAAATGGACTTCTCGGCATTCTTTGTCGTTTCAGGCAAAAAGAAGTCACGTTCATGGCCGACATCAAGAGCATGTTCCATCAATTCTTCTTAGCTGAGAAGGATCGTGATCTTCTTCGTTTCATCTGGTGGGAAGACGGCAACCCTAACGCCAATGTAATCAAATACCGAATGAAGGTCATCTCAGCCAAAATGAGTGCCTTTCTCCGTAAAGGAATTGATGTATCCAG
>NW_027273456.1:0-13360 GCF_040938485.1 Diadema antillarum | reverse complement strand
AGCGATGATATCAATATATCTTTTCATAATTTTATGGAAATATTCAATCATCATTTAGATGATGTAATTCCAAAACAAAAAAATAGAACAGATTACAAAAAAACACCCAGGTTACCTTGGATCTCAAAATCAATCCTTCGTTCAATTAATAGGAAAAATCGTTTGTATTATAAATATAAGTTGGAAAAAACTGAGCGATCGAAGAATAGATATACATCATACAAAAATACTTTGACAATGATTTTACGTTCTGAAAAGAAAAGATATTACTTTAAGCAATTCTCGAGATATAGGTTTGATATGAAAAATACTTGGAAAGTTCTAAAACAGGCCATGAATGTTCCGAGTAAAAACTCTGACATTGACAAAATTAAAATGAATGATGAATTGATTAATGATTCTCTTCATATTGCAAATATTTTTAATTCCTATTTTTCAGAAATAGGTGAAAACTATGCTCAAACTATTCCTGCAACAGAAACTCATTTTACTGAATTTTTAGGCCAGCGTAACTCTGATTCCATATTTTTTACACCGACTAATAGATTTGAAATTATTGATATAGTTTCCTGTTTTGAGAACAAACGGAGTTCTGGTTATGATGAGATAGATAATTTTATACTTAAGGGTGTTATTTCCTCGATTGCTGATCCACTTGTTCATATATTTAATTTGTCAATTTTTAACGGTGTGTTTCCCGATAAAATGAAATTGGCTAAAGTAATACCAATATTTAAGAAAGGCGATAAATTTGTAGTCAGCAATTATCGCCCAATTTCATTATTGTCCTCACTGTCTAAGGTTTTAGAAAAACTTATTTATAAGAGAATGATCAATTTTTTGAAGGTACATGAAGTTTTTACGAACTCTCAGTTTGGTTTTCGTGAAAAACATAGTACTTCGCATGCTCTTTTATATTTCGTTGATAGAGTAGTTCATGCCATTGATAATCATTCTCATTTAGTTAGTATTTTCTTGGACTTCTCCAAGGCCTTCGACACCATCAATCATGACATTTTACTTTATAAGTTATCGCATTATGGAGTACGTGGGAAGGCCTTGGAGTGGTTCAAGAGTTATTTAGTCGATAGAAAACAATTTGTTACAATTAATAATAATGATTCAGTTATCAGAGAAGTTAAATGTGGCGTCCCACAGGGAAGTATTTTAGGGCCGTTATTGTTCATTATCTATATAAATGATTTTTGTCGCGTATCTGATGATCTCTCTTTTATTCATTTCGCAGATGATACAAATGTATTTTTCGCCCATAACGATATTGATTTTCTCGTTCACAAAATCAATATTGAATTGCAAAAAGTGACCAACTGGGTCAGAGCTAACAAGTTATCACTCAATGCTCAAAAAACAAAATATATGATTTTTAGTAATACTGTTGATAATTTAAACACAAATATAGTTTTAGATGATTCTCATCTACAAAGAGTATCAAATATTAAATTCTTGGGGGTCATTGTGGATGATAAACTTTCCTGGAAATCACATGTTGATAATATTTGTAACATAATATCGCGTAATATAGGTGTTATAAATAGATTGAAATTTTATATTCCACAAAAAGTATTACTTATGTTATATTCGTCGTTAATATTGCCTCATTTGAATTATGGAGTTTTAGTTTGGGGCAACACGCATCAGAATTTACTTGAAAGAGTGTCCCTCTTGCAAAAGAAAGCCCTCCGCGTTATCTGCCATTCCCCTGTACGTTCTCATACAAACACGTTGTTTGCCTCTAGCAAGCTCTTGAAAATTAAAGATCTGTTTTTGTATAATTTAGGCCAATTTATGTACAATTATTGCAACAATTTGCTTCCATCTATTTTTGATTCTATGTTCCTCAAAAACCAATCATTTCATGAATATCCCACTAGGCGTTCCAATGAATTTCATTTACCCCTTTTACGCACGATCCTTGCTAAAAATACACTTATTTATATAGGCCCAAATTATTGGAATTCTTTGAATCATGATATAAAAAACGCCCCATCTATATATTCTTTCAAGAGGAGACTGAGGTCCTTTCTATTGCAATCGTATGACTCTACAGTACTGAACTAGCCGTTTGGCCTTCTTTCTCACTTACTGACCTAATTACCTTTTTTCCTCTTTGAAGAAAAAATTGTATTCTTTTAGTGGATGTCTGCTGCCATCTACGCTATCGCCCAAAGCGTCAAGACTTGAATTTCTGTCTTACTCCAGTTCATACGTCCCCTCATTTCCTTGCTTTTCTCCTTTCTGGCGTTACAATATCACTTTTTTTCTCCACAACTATCATCTGTTTCTCTTGACATGCTTCTGTCGGAGATCGCTGTCTCTGTTGTGCATTTTCGTTTGCTATTTTGTCTTCTGTTTGTTAGTCTTGTCCATTCCGTTTTGTCCCGTACAACCTTTTCTTCAGTAGTTGTTTCGTTGTCTAGTCGTTTTCTATGTTCGTTCGCGTCTATAAAAGTAAATGTATTTATCTGTGAATCTAATTCTCAGTGGGCTTCCAGACTTCTTCTTCTTCTTTTCTTTTCTTTTTCCTTTTGTATTTATGATGCTTCAATTATCTTCCCACTGATGTTATTTTTCCAGAGGGGCCCACATTCTACAAGCTCTGTCTTTTTAGTGGGTCTCTCCATTTTTCGCACTTTAAGCAAAGTTATACATGTACCTCATTTTGATCACTTCTGTTTCTTTTTTCACAACAATGTATAATTACTATAAGGTCCTCAATGTTGTACATTCTTTTCAATACATAATGTTCTGTTTACCTTATTCTCTGTTGTCAAAAGAAGTGTAACTTATGTTTTGTCGGAAAATGAAATAAACTTTGAATTGAATTGAATTGAACTGATTGACGGACATCATAGGTAAAGGGAATTTGTGTATTTCGGAATAGCGAACCTTCGAAATATCTACCGTTACTTCATTTTCGGATTAACAAACTTTCCGAATCAACCTCCAAAAAATTGGGGCATTATGACATTTAGGCATAAATGTCACCGGAGGAGATAATGGGATTTGGAGGACGGATGCATCAGAGATGGAGCGAAGACCTGACTGGTCTGAAATTGGGATGCGATGAGATGAGTATACAAATAAGAAGGTTAATTATGATGGAGACACTAGACAAGCGCATGAGTATCTGAGGTGTAACTCTCCTCCTTACATCAGGATTCAGTGCATGTAAGTAACTAAGCGTAATATGGGTGACATACTCACGTTTCAAAACCGAGGAAAGTAACTTTGCCGCTCGGTTCTGTACTCATGTTTATCAATTGCCAAGGTATGCCTTGAACGCTTGAAGAAAATAAAATGACTTGTTTATCAAGCACGTGCTAATTTTCAGGAAGGGTCAATATACTCTAGCATTTCTGTTACCATGGTTACAAGGAGCTTAAGAGACTTGTCGGTGCTTGTGAACATCTGGAGCAGGCGCGCCGGAAGCAGTTTTGGATTGGGGGGGGGGGGGGGGGCAAACATTGGAGGGGGCTCAAGATTAGACCATGCATATGTTACACAATATACACATACACACACACACACACGCACACACACATCTATTATATACAATGTATATATATATATATATATATTATATATATATATATATATATATATATATATGTAAAGTGGCGTACTGTGGGTCGAAACATGGGGGGAACCATAAAATAATTTTGACGGTCTGTATGCTTGTGTGTGTGTGCGTGAGCAATAATGGGACTACAATACATTACGGAATGTGATACATTCAACAACGCAGTCATTGAGGAACATTGTAAGTTTTCCTTACATGGATTATGGAATGACGGTGTGAAACGATCGACAAATTATATACTGTCAGCAACATAAGGTGAATGGCATAATAAAATGCGAGCGAGCGAAGCGAGCGAGCTTGAAAACTTTGATATTCTACAGTTCCAAAACTGGAGTTTTAATATTGTAGCTATATATTTCGCTTTGGAAATAAATGGGGGCGCATCGGGCGCAACTGCTGGCAATTATTGGCAGCAACATTAGGAGAATGGCATAACGATTCAATGCGAGCGAGTGAAGCGAGCAAGCTTGAAAATTTTGACATTCTACAGTCCCAAAACTGGGGTTTATAGCTATATCTTTCACTTTGGAAGTTAATGGGGCGGCGCATCGGGCGCAACTGCTGGCAATTACTGGCAGCAACATTAGGAGAATGGCATAACGATTCAATGCGAGCGAGCAAAGCGAGCGAGCTTGAGAATTTTGACATTTTACAGTCCAAAAACTCCCGTTTGTAGCAATATCTTTCGCTTTTGGAAATTAAGGGGGGGGGCATCGGGCGCAACTGCTGGCAATTACTGGCAGCAACGTTAGGAGAGTGGCATAACGATTTAATGCGAGCGAGCGAAGCGAGCGAGCTTGAAAATTTTGACATGTTACAGGCCCAAAATCTCCCGTTTGTAACTATACCTTTCGCTTTGGAAGTTAAGGGGGGCATCGGGCGCAACTGCTGGCAATTACTGGCAGCAACATTAGGAGAGTGGCATAACGATTCAATGCGAGCGAGCGAAGCGAGCGAGCTTGAAAATTTTGACATTTTACAGTCCCAAAACTCCCGTTTGTAGCTATATTTATCTTTTGCTTTGGATATTCAGGGGTGGGGCATCGGGCGCAACTATACTGGCAATTACTGTTAGCAACATTAGGAGAATGGCATAAACGATTCAATGCGAGCGAGCGAAGCGAGCGAGCTTGAAAATTTTGACATTCTAGAGTCCAACAACTGCCGTCGTAGCTATGTTTTTCGCTTTAGAAATTAAGGGGGAGGCGCACCGGGCTCAACTGCTGGATGCGAGCGAGCGAAGCGAGCGAGCTTCAAATTTTGACATTTTACAGTCCAAAAGCTGCCGTTTGTAGCCATATTTTTTCCCTTTTATTCATATATATACATATTTATTTTATTTTCTTTGTGTATTCATTTATTTTTATTATTACTATCATTTTTTATTTTTTATTTATTTATTTATTTATTCTTCTTCTTTTTTTTTTTTTGGGGGGGGGGACTTTTTGGGGGGGCAAAAACGGTTTTGCCCCCCCCCCCCCCACTTTTTGGATTGGGGGGGGGGGGGCGGCCGCCCCCCCCACCCACCCCCCCCCCCCCCTGCCCCCCACTTCCGGCGCCTGTGATCTGCAGAAGGAAACGTAATACCAAGCAGAAATTTCTCATTTTGCAACAGCACATTGAAACAGAAGCTATTATGTTATTTTAATCTCAACAAAATCTTGTTTTTGTTATGGAATGAAATTTGGCAGATATTGAGGAGGGTACTATACCACTTTTGTTTGTTTGTTTGTTTGTTGTTTTTTGCATGCCATTCCAACTCGACATCCAAACTACTAGCGCTTCAACTAGGCGTGGACAAGACATTATGCATTCACTCATCTTCCTGAAATATTCTGTTCACTGTCCTTATCAGTCCTAAACGCTTCCGAGCGTTTCTGCACCTTCGGGAGAGGGCAAAATTTCCTCGTCAGAATTTGGGTCGATACCAAAATATCGCATAAATTAATGACATAATTTGCTTCCCCGACCTTTCCTACACCTGTCTAACAAAAACAACAACCACACACTGATCATGCAAAATCGTGATAATAATATTTTAAACAATTGATTTTACATGAGACAATCAATGTTCATTTTGTAACCCTGAAGTTGAGACCTGTGAACATTTGTTTGTTTGTTTGTTTGTTTGTTTGTTTACGGCAACAAAAGTTAATCATCTTTGGAAATTGTGCAGGTCAAGGTTTTGTTTTACCCAGATACAGAATTTAGATTGGTAATCCGTTTATGTAGGCAATGGTATGTATTGAAATGCATGACATTGGAAAAAGGGCAACTCATAAATCATTCGATATTTTTTATTCAGTGAATGGTATTTGAAATTTCCAAGAAAAAGAATACGCCCACGCAATTATGTCACGGAAATAAAGGAAAGAATGTTACATGGGTTAGAAGAGGGAAGAAATTATCAATGAAGCGAGGTGCCGCTGACTTTGCACAGCAGAAAATGGAATCAATTTTTAAACGGATTATACCACGATAATATTTCTCTCGATATTTATAGCTATATACCATTTTGCATGATCGTTGTGTGGTTGTTCGTATGTGTTTGGTTAGTAGGTGTCTGTCTGTATGTGCGTGAGGTGAACGCCATGGTGAGGTATGGCCTGTGGTGTGCTGGGACTACGAGTGGGGAAAATATTGATGAGGTTAGTGATTGAGGGGGTAATGTTCTAGTCATTGATTATGTATGATATGCCGTTTGTTTTATATACCATCAATAAATAATTTCATTAATAAATGATATTGCTTATGAAGAGTATGTAAAAGCAATAAGTGTTGATAACATGTTCCCGTAATGTATGATGATCAGAAACTTATGTATCAATGAAACGGTATACTTCATAATGTAAATGCTGATCATTATGAAGGCCCGACTCTAAGGAACTTTCTTCTTTCGATTTGATGTCACTCTATTTTTTAACGTCAATTTGATTTGTCGGAGTGACATCCTCCCTTTAAAATGTTCGATGTGTTCGAGCATCAGGGTTTACGTGCTTAGAAAGGAGGTGCAATATAAAGTAACGCGCTAAGATGAGAAAGCGAAGAGAGAATGGAAAGAACATGAATCCGACAAGCCATTAATAAATGAGGACCGATGACTGATCACCCAGGGTAGGGTAGTTATAAGACTGTGCTGGTTATGCAGTATAGGTGACATTTAGGACCGACTTGATTGCAGTTTGCTGAAAGTGTGAGCTGAAGAAGCGAGAAGTGGGACGGAGAAACACCCAACATGAATGTTAGGGGTAGGGGAAAATGTTGTTCTAGCTGCTGTAATATTTTGTAGAGGAAGAGAAAAGATTAAGAACGTTCAGAATAATGCAAGGCGCGTGTAGATAGTGTTAGGAGATCGAGTCACGAACCCTGCTTTCGTCAAAGGAAACGAAAACCAAGATGCTGAAGAAGTAGAAGTAGAAGGAGGAGGAGGAGAAGGAGGGAGGAGGAGGAGGAGGAGGAGGAGGAGGATAGAAAGGAGAGGAAAGAGCAGTAGAAAGGAAGGAGAAGGAGAAAAAGAAGAAGACAGTTTGAAGAGGAATTCCAGTCCAATTATAAGTTAGTCTTATAAGAAAGGGTAAAATCTTACGAGCAGAACAGTGAAACTTTGATCAAGATCGGATAAAAATTAGGAAAGTTATGAAATTATGAAGTTTTGCTATATAATTTCTACAAGTTGATATAATATGCAAATGAGTGAGCTGATGATGTCATCACCTCATGATTTTCCATTGATGGTATTAAAAAAAAAATAATGAAAATTAAATGTTTCTGTTATTAAAGTGTAAAACTATTCTTAGCTGAATAACATAAGAATAATTATCTGTTAGATATACATGTACCAGGATTTGAGAATGAGGCGTAATTATTTCCGGCAATGCACATTACATCTTTGATTAGAATGCAATATATGTATTTACCTCACTGTGATTATTGTGTTATCTTGACTCGGAAAGAGTTCAGGGAGAGGTAAGTTAAAGGACAAGTTCACCTTCATAGACATGTGGGTTGAGTGGAATGCAGCTATATTCGTAGAACACACCAGTGAGAGTTTGAGCAAAATCGGACAATCCGTTAAAAAGTTATGAATTTTTGAAGTTTCTGCTCAGTCACGGCTGGATGAAAAGACTACTATAGCTTGTGATGTCACATTAGTACAACGATATAAAGAAAGAATAAAGAAAATTCAACATATTTCCATTTTTCTCGCATAACAAAAGAACACTCAACTTCTCTCTTTCAGAAGGCAGGGGGAATAATATTACCCTTAACATACGTCAGTAGCAAGTCAAAGAACTGTGCACTTTATTCAAAAAGTAAAGTTTTGTGAAATTCTCTCTTTATTTTCCTTATATAGTTGTACGCATGTGACATTCATATACTGTAGTAGTCTTCTCTTCCAGCAGTGACTGCGCAGATACTTAAAATATTCGTAACTTTTGAACGGATTGTCCAATTTTCCTCAACTTTCACTGATGTGTTCTACTAATATTGCTGCATTCTCTCAATCCTTATGTATATGAAGGTGGACTTGTCCTTTAAGATAGGATGACTATAGACACAGCCAAAGTGAAGTTCAATTTATCGAATCCATGGTATGCAGATTAGTATTAGATATCCTCTATTTATTGTCTGAAAAGATCGAAAAATATCAGCCCTTTTTGTAATGACATTGACATCCCAATCAGGTATCGGTTGAGGTATTGAGGGTAATTACATGAGATCAAAAGTGCTGAGGCCCTCGATACTGTCCGCTGGCTTGCCGTACACTGTGGGCGTTTTGCTAATGAAGTCTGGCAATAGTGTTTCACTGGCACCAAGACTGCAAACACGGAGGAGAAATATTCATTTAGTCAAGGACATCTGTACGACTGCATCTACAAACACACACACAAACACACACACATACACACACACACACACATACACACATACACACACACACACACACACACACACACACACATGTATGCATGCATACATCTATGTAATTGATATATTGCATTGCAAACGCCATATTCATGTTTCACTGCTAATACCGCCGTGCATGTTAATTCATATCAGATTGCTGTTGGGTGTTGGAGTGCATGCTAATCTATGTAATATCGCTGTTTTTGCTTTATCATGATTTTGTTCAAGTTTTATTACAGTTGGTTGCTTTTCGTTATGTTGATTTCCAAATGCCCTGAAGGAGACCCGTCAAGATGTCGAAAGCTGATGGCATTAAAAACATTAAACTAACGCTACGTCCGATGGCTACTTCTTCCAGAGCGCACAGTTAAAGAGAGAGTGGGAGAGAGAGAGAGAGGGAGAGAGAGAGAGAGAGAGAGAGAGGGAGAGAGAGATGAGAGGGAAGGAGGGAGGGAGAAAAAAAGAAGGAGATAATTATAATGTACTAAGAAAAGAGTGCTTCCTATTGACTCACCTCCATTCACTTTCTTCATCCCAATCGTTCCACCAGTGTAGATGACAAGAATCTTAGGAGTTTCTTTGGTTTCCATGGTTACACTGTTCACTGCGGCAGTCATCCCAATATTACGCCTCGTAAACTTACTGTTTTAAACAAAATATCAATTAAAGATACTATTTGAATGATAAAGGTGGTTAATTTTACGTCGACTATCTCAATACTCTGTACTCTTGCGATCTTTTTAATATACACAGATTCAATTAAAATAACATTTCATTCATTTCATTTTATTATTTCATTTCATTTCATTTATTAAGTTCCACACATGTCACATTTGTGACATACATCTAAAGATCAATGGCTAGTAACAGATGATTTTGAAAATTCAGTGTATGCAGACTTTAAATAATATTTCATGATACAAAATGGATTTAAATCAGTGTAGAGTATGTCACACTCATATTGGATAATTAAGATTATGTGCGGGGAAACCATAGAAAAGCAGATGCTTAATTGTACGGGTAGATCCCCAGGAAAAAAAAAAAGTCAAACGTAATCACTTACACACACATGCACACACTGCACGCACGCAAGTGCATCTAGACAAGAATGCGTGCACACATAAACCCACAACAAAGAGAACAGAAAGAGAAAACACCAACAAGACTGTCATAGGGACAGCATCAAGAGAAAATAATGTGGGTGCCTGTGTGCTGGGCTGTGGCAGACAGCCACAACACAACCCAAGCAACACACACGTCTGCCAAGCAGACAATAAGGCTGAGAGGTCATAACCTATCCAGCTAGCATCGTGCGACTCTCTTGTCTTCATTGTCACAGATAATATACATACAGTTGTAGTTACATGTAGTGTTATTGTACACAATACATATATATAATTGGTCGAGTCTTTGTATCTACATAGCCTATATAATAACTTTTGAAAAAAAAATCATCAAATATCTATAACAACAGGGAAACTTCCTGTTTGTATAATTCAAGTACATTGTAGATAGCTCCCTGTAGCTGTTTGATAACGTCCTACAATTTGTCATCAAAATTACTTTAATGACAGTATAATGCTACTTTGTTACTGGCATGAACACTGCACTTTTCGATAGTATTATGATTAACTCAATATATATATATATATATATATATATATATATATATATATATATATATGTGTGTGTGTGTGTGTGTGTGTTTGCGTTTGTATCTTGTCCTTAAATCAGGTTCCTTGATTTTGTTTTTGTTTTTGTTTTTGGAGGGACTCCATACTGAGTGTTTAAAAACGTTAAGTTTTTGAAAAGTCACCCCAATTAAAGAAATGTGACAGTTAAAATGCACAATCAATTTCTGCACAACATAATTTTCACATCCCTTTAAAAAGTGGCTATACTGATTATCCAAGCATAATAATTATTATATTTTCGCAGATCTTTTAATGTCATATGAAAGAATAGACCTTCAGTCATCTTTTGAACGTTATCTGAAAGCAATACATTATTTATTTATTTATTTATTATTATTATTTTTTTTTTGGGGGGGGGGGAGGCTTTCCAAAGCTCTTTTTTTAGGCTCCTTCAAAACATTCTAGTTCGATTAGAAATTATAAAGACAGGCATTTGTTACAAACCTGGGGCTGTATAGTTACAAAGTCCTACTAGCCTACCTTAAAACTGCCCCAATTTTTACACGTGGATGGACAATCTTTCACGTCTGGCTCCAGAAAGATTTGGAACCAACGCCTTCATTTCATACAAAACTAAATCGAGAATATAGATATCTGTTACACAAAGATATTCAAAAGGTTTGTAATGAAAAAAAGAAGCTTTTGTTCAACCCATGTGAAATTCATACGTGGCAACAGTTCCATATCCCACTGTTCATTTCTACACTGCAAGAGGTATGTAGGCCCTACCTTTCTTTCCTCTGCCAAATACGCGGTAGTTTATTCAAACGGAACTCCTGCATCAAAGAAGAGATATAACTGGAATATAAAGTTATAGGTTGGATGGCATGCATGAACGCCACATGAGTTGACCCTTTTTCCTGGTAAAGCACATCCGGGTCTTAAAGGTCCTGTTTACCTTGGGAGCAGTGATTTAAAAACATTATTTGATGCATATGTGTAGGTCTGTTGTATCACAAAACATCCTACCATACAAAATTTTCGCAATAAAGCTTAAAATATAAGGAGATGTCAGTATTGTGTCTTAATAAACCATAACTACGGACGGGTTTAGTCTGGAAACATTTTTGTTATAACTATTTGTTCACAATTTGTGTATTTAACAGTATCGATAATACGGATTTAAATTTTACAGTAGTCGGTGGAGGGGAAGGCGCATTCCAATGTCTTTTATTCAACATATCAGTATACTATAGCAATGATTGACAGATGAGGTCACAACAAGAACATTTTTTGGAAGGATTTTTTTTTTTCTTGTGGGCGCATTCAAGTAATCTGAAGAAAGAATAGAAGAAAATTCAGTTAAATATATGGAATATTTCTAGAGATTCTGTTTTATCGCGACAGTGATGTTGAGGGTCTCATACAATCAACACATTCAAATCAACATGCATTTGTATTTCAGGGAACCTGTACCTCCTACACTAGGGAAACAACGCACACTAGTTCCACATCAGACAAAATAAGAAATCAACTAATAAATCAAATCATATATCAATAAATAAATAAAAAGCCGTCGAGACAGACATTGATTAACACCGTGATGTAAAGAGTGTCGGACTTTTAGTCCTTGTTTGACCAGTGTAGAGATCGTGGGCTGAATGACTCGAGGGCTGGATGATTCGTACCCATGGGTGTCAGAATCGTGACGTGTAACTCATGGAAAACGGACCGTTGTGGCTCCCATGTACAATCATCAAAATAAACGTGAATTCATTCCAATAATACATAGGTTTAAAGGCAAGAGATTATCAAGAAGAGAGGTGAAGAAGTGGGCTTTTCTTACTATTTTTCCCCTTTGTACAAAATTTATGAGATTTGTAAGATCAAAGCTGCTTGCGATTTGGACTACTTAATATAACAATATTTTCTGGGTCTTTTGTTGTTATTATACAGGCAGGGGATGTGTAAAAAGACAAATTCATGATCTAGATTACCTAAATTAGCTTGTTCGTGAATGCTAAGAGGCATGCACAGACTAAAGGGGGGGGGGGCGGGTTATAACCAAAGATCCTGTGTAACAAATGCAATACCTGGTTCCATGCAGATTGTATGAAAATATCAGATGAGACCATTTCCAGTCTTGCAATTAGATCAGATTTACCATGTGAATGCGCCAAGTGTGGTCTCGCTAACTCTTCAACAAGTCTCTTGGTTCCTCAAACAACAGAAGTTACTTGAGCTGTCCCAGTATTCTAGGCAGGCATGATTCAATATCACACCTAGACAATGATTCTATGCCATAACAAAATCTCCTCCTGCACACTCATCACTAGCCAGACGTACCAGAGTGAGGAACACTGCACCAAATTTTCTGAGCCTCCTAGCTGCTACTAAACCTGACATCATCATTTAAGTTTAGTTCTGAGAAATGACTTGAACATCGCATCCACCTGGATAGATCTTCCACCGATTTTGTATCGATTGTCCGATTTTCCTGAAACTTTCACTGATGTGTCCTATTTATATTGCTGCTTTCACTAAATCCACATTTCTCTGTCGATTTTGGTTTCCTTTTATAATGGGGGTGGGGCAAAACAAAGAAAGTATGCCTTGTATGCACAGTATAACACCACTATAGTACCTCACTATAACTACTGTTAACTTAATGGGTTCTTAGATATCATACATGATGTATTACTATGTAGGTCAGATGTGACACAAAACATCCTACCATATAAGAATTTTGCAATGAAACCCAAAATATAATGAGATATCACTATTTTTCTTCAATAAACCGTAACTGTAGACGGTTTAGTCTAATGGAAACTTTCATTAATAACTATTACTCACATTTGAATACTTAACAATATCTAACATTGATTATACTAATTCAAATTGAGTATATGAATATAAGAACGACCCAAGTCCATGGAGGATCATTTCGAGTAAACTAAAAAAACTTCATATCTTTTTTATTTGTCCAATAATATTCTGTTTAACTGTGATGGGAAGCGCAACATTGTATATACAAATTAGAACATATATTATTATGACAATTATCATTTACATTAATTGTGGAGAGGCCATTTTGTGTGGTGGACTTGGGTCGTTCTTTGATTCATATGGACTTGGGTCGTTCTTTGATTCATATACATGATATTCTGCTATAGAGATGGAGAAGGATGA
Organism: Diadema antillarum; assembly: GCF_040938485.1. Classification (NCBI taxonomy): domain Eukaryota; kingdom Metazoa; phylum Echinodermata; class Echinoidea; order Diadematoida; family Diadematidae; genus Diadema; species Diadema antillarum. Next base: position 28 of record NW_027273456.1, on the reverse strand, counting down.
GAGAGGGCGCTCTTATATGAATGTAAGA
>NW_027273455.1:0-11021 GCF_040938485.1 Diadema antillarum | reverse complement strand
GACATGTTATTCAAAAGTAAAAGCAATGTTTTATTGGTTCACATTATCCAAAGGGGGTGGGATGTAGTTGACTTGTGAACAAAGTCTATGAGGAAGTTTACAAAGTTGATAAAAATAAAACAAAATCGGCATAGAGCAGAATCTGAATCACAATACAGGTATAATATGACAAAATTCCCGACCCCAAAGGTGGTTGATTCTATGATGCTTTATGTCAAAGTACATTCCACCCAAAATACATGTGATTGATAGGAGGAAAAAGTATGGTACATTAAAAACATCAATAGTTCAACTAACCCCTAATAGTCCAGCAGCTTATGATTGTTAAGTTTTATCGCCTTGTCAATTGAAGATGATGTTACATAATGACAATTATCAAAGTCAGCTAGATCTACTAGTATATCAAGAAACCAAAAAGAAGGGGTGGGATGGGATGGGGAGAGAAGAATGAAGTAAGTTATCGGTATCCGTAGTTTTGGTTTTCAGTATATTCATTTTAATTTCCTTAATTCCCGTTAGGTCACCATGGATTGGAGAGTTTGTGTACTAGTACTCTGCCAGGAACAAACACAAGAAAAACTTAAAGGTCCTATGTATACTTTTGGGAGAGTGACTTGAAAAATTTTTTCAGGATATCACATTTCATGCATAATATGTGTAGGTCTGGGGGCATTTCATGAAGCATTTTGTCCGACAAGTTGCCAGACAAATTTGCTCTCTGTCAATCAGATGCAAGGATTTCTGTAGCTTGTAACAGTTTGTCAGAAAAATATTTGACCAAACTGCTTCATGAAATGCCCCCCCTCCTGTTGTATCACAAGACATCCTCCCAGTTTTTGCAATCAAAGCAAACACATAAGGAGATATCAATATTTTTCTCATTAATGTATAAATTTCGGACGGTTTAGTCTGGAAACATTTTATTATAACAAGAGACCCGCGGGTCTAGCGCTCACCTGAGTATCGCAAGTTCACCTTTCACGCAGTCACTAATCTAAATTATTCACAGCTCTACCAAAATTTGACGAGGCATTCTCAAGTGGAAGATGAAAATGTACAATAAGGGCCCAATTTTTTCAAGATTCCTTAATTTGGGGGAATTGGGGCCCCCTGGGGCCCTCTGGGTGGGGCATGGTGCCCAGTTTGATAAATTGAGATCCTGACCACCTAGGGATGCTACCTGCCAAGTTTGACAAAAATCCATCATGAGGTTTTCAGGAAGAAGATGAAAATGTACAATTCAGGCCCCCATTTGGACCCTTCCAACCACCCCCCTCCCCCCTACCCCCAAGAGGGGCACCCCTGGATCTCCTATGAACAAACTTGAAACTACAGTCATTAATGTACTCACTCATAGTATTATCTCAGCTCTATAACTTCTGATTCTAGAGAAGATTTTTAAAGATTCCTTCATTTGGGGGGTTTGGGCCCCCTGGGGGCCCCCTGGGCGGGGCATGGTGCCCATTTTAACAAATTGAGATCCTAACCCCCTAGGAATGCTACCTGCCAAGTTTGGTGAAAATGGGTCATGGGGTTCTCAAGAAGAAGATAAAAATGTACAATTTAGGCCTCATTAGGACCCCTCCTCACCCCCACCCCCCCCCCCCCCGGGTCCCAAGGGGGGCACCCCTGATTCTGCCATGAACAAACTTGAAACTACAGTCATCAATGTGCTAACTCATAGTATTAACCTAGCTCTATCACTTCTGGTTCTAGAGAAGAAGGTTTTTGCGGATTCCTTAATTTTGGGGGGTTTGGGCCCCCTGGGGGCCCCCTGGGTGGGTCATGGTGCCCATTTTAACAAATGGAGTTCCTAACCCCCTAGGGATGCTACCTGCCAAGTTTGGTGAAAATGGGTCATGGAGTTCTCAAGAAGAAGATGAAAATGTACAATTTAGGCCCCATTAGAACCCTTCCCCACCCCCCTCCCCTGGGTCCCAAGGGGGGCACCCCTGATTCTGCCATGAACAAACTTGAAACTACAGTCATCAATGTACTAACTCATAGTATTAACTTCGCTCTATCACTTCTGGTTCTAGAGAAGAAGATTTTTACAGATTCCTTAATTTTGGGGGGTTTGGGCCCCCCTTGGGGCCCCCTGGGTGGGGCATGGTGCCCATTTTAACAAATTGAGTTCCTAACCCCCTAGGGATGCTACCTGCCAAGTTTGATGAAAATCGGTCATGGGGTTTTCAAGAAGAAGATGAAAATGTAAAAAGTTTACGCACGACGCACGACGGACGACGGACGACGGACGACGGACGACGGACGACGGACGACGCACGACGGACGACGCACGACGCACGACGCACGACGCACGACGGACGCCGGACGAAGGGCGATCGCAATAGCTCACTTGAGCCTTTGGCTCAGGTGAGCTAAAAATATTGTTCACATTTTGTGTTATTAACAATACTGAACATTGATGTATAAATACAGATTCATTTTTTTTTTAACAGAGGTTCTTTCTAGATCCGTAACTCACACTTAAGAATAATATCATTTTCAAGCACTAATTCTGTTTTTTTTTTTTTTGCCTTTAATTGTCCACAAAAAGGAGGACTCAATGCATAAAAGGTGTATGCCTTATTTTTGGACAAATGTTGAGGAGATCAGGAAAATTATACATATTGATGTAGATTTTGGACCTGAAGGAGCAGTTGAAGCATTTTTACGAAACAATGTCTTGTGGCATCGTTCTTATCATCAAAAATTGATGCTGACAAACTCAAATGAAAATTTGAGGGGGGAAGAAAAGACGAACATAATGACATGAGACAGCTTGATAAAGATTAAACGCAAAAATAGACAGTGCAGCCTCTTTTCTCAGTTCATACTTATCCAGAGTGTGTACTTTCTTTCCAGTACCGGTATTATTATTCAGATAGGTTAGGGGAATCCATTTGAATTGAGTGATACATCATTTTATAACTTACAGTCTGCTCTTTCAGAAGCTGTCCTTCAAGGATAAGTCCACCTTCATGCGCACGTGGATTGAGTGAATACAACAATATTAGTAGGACACATCACAGAAAGCTTGGAAAAAAATCATACAGTACGTTCAAAAGTTATGATTTTTTAAAATGTCTGCACAGTCGCGGCTGGATGAAAAGACTACCACAGTGTATGATGTCACATGCGCACATTGTAAGGAAAATAAAAAGAGAATTTCACAAAGCCACACTTTTTGAGTAAAGTTCACATTTCTTTGACTTGCTTCTGACGTATGTTAAGGGTAATAATTATTCCCCCTGCCTTCTGAAAGAGAAGTCGAGTATCCTTTTGTAAGTGAAAACATGTTGAATTTTCTTTATTCATTCTTTATATCGTCGTACACATGTGACGTTACAAGGTACAGTAGTCTTCTCATCCAGCCTCGACTGAGCAGAAACTTCAAAAATTCATAACTTTAGAACGTATTGTCCAATTTTCCTCAAAACTCTCACTGATGTGTTAGACTATTGTTGCTGCATTCACTCAACCCACATGCTATGACGGTGAAAAATCTTAGTCTGGCGACTTTTTGTTGATCAATTATACCAACCCTGATGGAAATCTCTTCAAATTCATGGACGTTCTAAAGTCTCCTTTAAGTTTAACCAAAATCTATATATGTAGTTGCCATGGCAACGTACCACTTAACACTAATCAAAAGTATTCAAACCTCTATACATCCCGTCGATCAGTTGTACCTATTCAAATGGAATCTCTTCCAAACTGAAAAATAGCCTCCTGTAACTAACTTCAACTAAAAATCCTAGTTTTGGGTTGCCATGGCAACGTACAAATCAACAATTATATTTGACCCCTGCTTTATACTCTTGGTACCTTCTATATAACGTTCATATCAAATTTTGTGAAAACTGAATCTTCCTACCTGGAGAAATAAACAAAAACATGATTTTTAGAAAAAAGTTCATTGACCTTTGACCTTTGACCTTTGGAAAATTCACTTCAAATTCAATCAAAATATTTCACTTGTTCTCAATATTCTTCCTGCCAAGTTTTATCCAGATTGGATATTCCTGACTTGAGAAATAGCCAAAAAAAAACCTATTTCACAAATAAAGGTCATTGACCTTTGACCTCTGACCTCCTTCCAGCATCAATTTTTTTGGAGCACCCTATTTTTTGAGAAGGTACATCATGAAGTACCTTTGGTGAAAAAATCACGCTTTTGTCCGCCGTGTCACGATAATTTCACTAAGCTACCCCACTACATGGGCTGTGCAAATCGTGGGTATTTTTTTTTTTTTTTACTTGATGTCGAAATCGTGGGCATTTTTGCTTAGTGCCCAACTCGTGGGCTGTATAACTAGTGGGCTGTATGACTTGTGGGCTGTTTGACTCTTGGGTATCGGTCTCGTGATGTGCACCCATTTTACGTGGTAGCGGGAAAACTACCCTACAGCAAAATGAACTCTTCCAGTCTCCCTCCAAACCAATCAACTTCTCTAAGGCTCCCACATCAGAAAATCGAGTAAAGTTGCAATTTCATTATAAAAGAATTCCTAATCTTTTTCGTCATTTCAGCGAGTTCATTGGTGATCGTGACGCATGCACGTACCTGCGTATTGAATCTCTAACGTTTCCCATGCAAACCATTCTTTGCTTTGAATTGTCTGGAATGGAATGATTTACTGTTGTCGGGATCTTCAACATACAGCGGCTCCGTTTGAGCTTACATCATCCACCTTTGCTTGTTATTCTTCAGCACTCGGAAATCATATTCATCATTTATGATGATGATCTAAATAATAGCCATTACCTTATTGTCTTGTTCCTTGTTTTCTTGCATCTCCTCTTCTATACTATCCACACATACCGACGTAATCCATCAAAAACTGTGCACCATATCTGTGACTTTAACTCTAATAAATTCTAAATTTCCCCATCCTCTTTCAATTTACTTTCCCCCATTGGGTTCTTATCCTTTGATTTTGACTCTTCACACTCTGGAGATTATTTTTCCGAACATTCACAACAGTGTACATCTGATTGTTTTATGTTAATCCCAAAAATGCAAAATAGTATTTGTGGAGAAGGTGGCTACCCCCTCCCACACCCTCCATTTCAACCTGACAACTTCCTAAGTAGGACTACACATTGGATGTCGCTCACGCTGGACACGAACCACAGTTTCGTCTTTCAATTGTCTGTGATTATCTATTTTGTGACTCTTTTTGATTAAAAAAAAACAATTCGCCAAAGAGGTGCGCCATTCAGGTCTCAAATTTGCAAAATCTTCCTTGTGTGAGAGGGGGATCTTCCTCTTCCAGACCCCCACCCCCACACTCCTTCGCACAGTTATTCCAACCCAAGTCTTCCTCCCCAATCGTGAAACGGATCGACGCCCCTGCCCTTCTCACAGAATGAACGGGAAAGGTGATTTCCAGCGGTTTTTCTACATTATTTTTTTTTTGTAGAGTATACCCTGAAATCAGGTATGATTTAAAATCCTTTGCAGTGCACACTCTTCACTTTCACCTCTAATGACTTTTGAAGGATGATGGTATTGAGTTGGTACTGAAAGTAGGCATCATGGGTAGAATGTGTTAGATAGATCATCCTCAACTTCAGCTTAGTCCGGATAATCTCCCCATTGTTGTTGCTCCGGTGGTTTACGATCTGTTTTTTTTTTTTTCTTGTCACCCCTTCATCGCACGGCCACCACTGTTCGGTATTAAAAGATTAAGCGCTTGAATATACCCTGTCCTTCAAAGCCTGTTTCTCGGTTCACACTTTACAGAGTGTGTGCTTTCTTCAAAACATTCAGATGTGTTAGTTGAGTCAATCTGAATTGAGTTATATATCATTTTAAAGCTTACAGCCTGCTCTTTCAGCATATTTAGCAGCTGCCCTTAACTAAAAATCTATATTATACAATTGTTTTGTTTTTGTTTTTGTTTTTTTTTTTGCTTTCGTAATGCAGGGGCTCATATAGCAGCAAGTTTGAGTTATCTTATTCACTATGGAATTATGTTCAAAAACAAGACCCTAGAATTATTATTTACCAATATCATAATTATAACACTTGAACTTCAGCTGCATAGAATACCTTTACAAATGAAGATATTGCATAAAGGTCTTACATTGCAATTTGAATCACTTGCGCCGAGGATTTTGAAGAAATCCATGTGAAATTGTGAGTGGAGTATCGTGAGTTTTTTCAACACACGGCTTGAACAGATACTCTCCGCCAATTCATGCGACGTAGTTCTTCCGCAGGTCATATCTTGAATGGACAGTGATCGCTGATGGGAATGAATAGAAATTGTTGGAAAATAAAAATTGGTTATAAAGCAAACATTTTTGCAAAAGATGACATACAGCTGCTTTGGAGTTGAAACAATGAATAATTAAATGGAAGACGTAACACACTGAATAAATTTCGATATTCACACTTCACAAGACTTACTACTTAATATTAGAAACAGCTTCATTAACTTGCGAACGGTATGCAGAATAAAACGAATGAACGTCATTTTGAAATTGTTTGAAATATTGTCATCATGATACGAAAAATATTTATATTTTTTTTCAATGATGCTGCACTTGATAAGGATGTGTTAAGAGGGACAATATATTAGGGAGATGTGAGTAATTTGTATCAGTTGTGTATCAGTATTGACTACTGATACTATAGGTTTTAATCTGGAAAAAACTTTTGACTAAAACCTGGTTTTAATCTTATGAATTGAATTAACATCATGCATAAGAGAGAAACTGCAATATTTCTATTGCAGTTGTGCAACACTATTCACAGGCTTGTGTTCAACCTATATATACACTGAAGAATCATGCAAGTTTAGACAGTTTCAGCAGAATCTAAAAAGTTGTCAACCTTTATGGCTGTGGTCTGTACTGGTTGGTATGGGCCAATCAAGGATGAATTGAGGACAGTCCAAATTATGCAGATGTAATTGTCTCGTTCCCTAATCAGTAAACCAAACTGCTAAGGTTATTCAAAGATAGACCATGGCAAGAATTGGTTCTTTGGGAGGCAAGCAGAGCTGAGGATTTTCAGACAATCTGACTTCAAAGTATTACTATATAATATATAGCCTATATTATGCAGTTAAGCATGACATTTTACCATCTTTCTATTTGCCAGGCTTAGAAACTTAAAAAAAAAGAAAAAAAAAAGAGAGCTCATCTAAGTGATTATATCTGATGTGTGGATTGAATTTCATTTCCCTCGTACCTACTGTCTGATTATAAGGCTGTGGTCAAGGGAAATTGCTGCTACCAATTGTTTCCTTTCATCATAGTAGAGTGTAGAGCGCCATCTATTGTCGAAGGCTCACTCTACCTTGCCAAGGTAGTGCTAGTTGCAACATGGACAGCAAGGTGTAAGGTATATGTGCTTGCACATTGTTTAATTTTACATTTTATCAATCATGTGTTTGTGTAAATGGTATTACAAGCTTCATATTGCAAGTTATAATACATTAAATGAATTGTTTCATAGATCACAAACAGGATGAAATAAAACACAGAGTATTCAAAGGGAAGGTTTACCCAGGTAATCTTTTTTTTTTTAGATTAATTATGCATGGAACTTTTTGTATATTGTCCATCTTCCTTGTCACCAAGCTGTAATGACTAACATTGGCTACCCTGCAAGGAATCATTGCAAGAAATGGTATCTGAAGCTGTTCACTTTGGAACCTTAGTCCCGAAGAGGTCCAAGGTATAAGGCCCTTACTTGAAGAAGTTTGTAATTCTTTCTAGAACCAGTGCCTGAAATAGAATTGTTTGTATGTTATTCATCCAATATCTACATCGTTTATTCATTTATCAATCCACTCTTCAAATGAGTTATTCTTATATTCATAAATGGTTGTTATTTCTGTTTCATTCATTTCCTAATATGTCAAACAACCATATCAACACTTTGAAATTACACATGACAAGGCATAAAAACAACAACCATCACTCATGATTTCCCTATTAGCCCATTCAATACTGAATTCTGAAATGCCAATAGACTTAATATGCATGCCACCAGGTTCTCTTATGGAACAGGTTAAAAGGAAGGTGAAGGGCAGTGCAGGAATCCTCAGTCAAGACACAAGAGTCATAAATGTAGGGCAAAGCTAATCCCATGCAAAGCGCCCTCAGTGTTTGCAAAAAGGCTACCTGATGGAAAATACGTCCTCGCATGCGGATCATCCATTGACTTTCCTGAGATTAAGACAAACATGAAACTAGAGTCTGGGCCCGATCCAAACTTTTATCAGGGGAGACCCGGCAAGCGGAAACTGTAAACACTGTATAAACAAATTCTCAGACGCTTGCCATCATATAATGCAGAATTCTTTGGGCAGGGTTAAAATGGCAGTAATCCCTTTAGCATTGGAAAGCTGTGCTTTGGTTTTGGGCTGGATGAAATTGAAACCTCAATTGATTGACTTGGCATGAACCACCACACATCATATTATTCCCCATCATGCTCCCAAGCCATGCGAATTTCAACCCTTACGCTCAGTTATTGAACAACTGGTCATGGAAGAGCTACGACAGAGGGAATGTCTTCAATTAGACTTTCTTCATTTTTGGGTGTTTTTTTTTTTAAATTTTGAATATGATTATCTCCTGTAGGCAATATTTGCTTGTCATATATGACATATGGTAAACGGCCTGATTTTTAATTTTAGACAGTAAGCCCCTGTAATAGTCTAGCAATTGACTTAAGTCCATCATGCCTAAACTGTCTCACTCACTTTAAAGAAAATTGACAGGCAGATATCAGGCTTTCTTTTTTTTTTAAGGATCATGGTCATAAAAAGAGCATTTCTCTGTTTTTGTTCTTGTTCTGATTGAAGATGAAAATTACAGTTTTACCAATGTCGCTCTGGATTCATTCCATTATTGATCATGTGACAGGTGTCTGAAGTAAAAGGTCACAAAAGGTCATCTCAAGCCAACTTGAGAAGAATGAGGAAGATATAACCACTACCTAGTATACACATCTTATGTCACTGGTGTCATCCAAACTCATCACCTCACTGTCATCTCATGCAGTCCGTAGTTGTCAAAAAAAAAGTTGATAGCCTTTTGTGGCAGTGACTGGCATGTTAAAATGTCAAAGTGAACTAAGAGTAATTGTATAAAAACTTCATGCACATAATTTATTGCCTGCCCAGGAGAAGGGCCCTAAGGCTAGCAGGATGTAAACTTGCTAGGGCCCTTCTGCCGGGCGAGTGATAATATCAGAACTTTGCTGAAGAGCATTATGCACATTCATGTACCCACTGCAGAGATTAAACTATGCTGTGTGATTTTATATACATGGTCGTTTCAACAGAAAGGATTGAGGAATAACACTTTTATTAGTAAATATTGCCTCAAGTGTGTGTTTTTTTTTCCATTACTGTAATTACTAGGACAGTAATGATATGTATACTGCAGTTTGTTGGAATCGTCCCATATTTGCAGTATTTTTATTATCACTTGATCGTCCTCATATGCAATTGAAATGATTTTTGTGAACATGAAGAATATAAGTTCTTCTTCAGATTTCAGATTTCATTAAACATGGCAACATAGAAAATGAAAATGGTACGTTTCATACAGTATGTCCCCAAAAAAACTACAATCAGATTTTCGCATTGATAACTATCAATATGTTCTAACTGTCTAAATGCTAGTTCAGGGTCTTAGAATAAAACATCTTAGCTTTATTTTGCAGAAAACCCCATTCAATGTGGTTAAGACGTTACAGAGAAATGGGGATTGTTGTAAAGCATGTCACGGGTCTGATTCTTCCAGATTTAGCACTTGGATGCTCTTGGAACTGCATAATGTGTGAACACAATGGACAGAACTTGGATTGAAGGGATTCCTGACATGCTCTACAAAAGTCCTCATTTCTCTTTGACCATTGAAGTAAATGGGATGGGGTTTTCTGTAAGATGTGGATAATAAGTTATAGTTTCATACCCTGAAATTGTATTTGGATTGATTTTTATGCCTCCGCAACGAAGTGGCCGGAGGCATTATGTTTACGGGTCGTCCGTCCGTCCGTCCGTCCGTCCGTCCGTCCGTACGTCCGTACGTCCGTACGTCCGTCCGTCCCGTTTTGTTTTTGTCGATATCTCAAGAACCGTGTGGTGGTTTTACATCAAACTTGGTATGAGGGTATATCCTTGGGGGATAATACTTTGTGTGGATTTTAGGGTCACAGGGTCAAAGGTCAAAGGTCACAGGTTATTTTGTGAAAAAAAAAATTGAAATTTTTCATGTTTTTCTCCATATCTCGCAAATGGTTCAAGGTATCTTCATGGAACTTAGTATATATGCTTGTACCGATGGGCAGTGATTATCTAGGGAAGTTGGGGGTCATGAGTCAAAGGTCAGGGGGTCAAAGGTCAAGGTCAAATCTTCAAAATATCACTACTTTCCTTAAAATGCAATATGCCTAAGGTGTTGTTTTTTTTAACTTGATGTATGGCATGTATTATCCAATATATATTTTTGGGGAAGTTTCTTGCCAAAAGGTCAAAGGTCAAAGGTCAAGTGAAAGTGCTAAATTGCACTTTTTCCTCCATATCTCTAAAGTAACTCAAGGTATCATCTTGAAACTTACATATTTATGCATGTTCAACCTAACAGTGATTCTCTTTGGAACTGTGAGGTCAAAGGTCAAAGGCCAGGTTTAGATAATGCTATTTTCCCATTTGATACTGAAATTATACTTTTTCTCAATACCTTGAAAATTACTCAATGCATAAACTTATAAAAGGGTCAAAAGTCAAGTAAAAATCATCAGTTCCCCAAATACCTGCACTCTGACATTTTAATCATTCATCCAATTGAACCTAGTTCTAGGAAAGTGAACATTCAGCTCATTTGTGTCAAACCTGTCATTTTAATATTTTGCCAATTGTGTGAAACTGTCATCACACATTGTCAAGACATTGTACTATAGACCTATTAGTAGAACCATGCATTATGGCGGAGGCATATCAGTAGCCATAGCGATATATCTAGTTTTTTTTTTTAAAGTTATCATTGCA
>NW_027273454.1:0-10712 GCF_040938485.1 Diadema antillarum | reverse complement strand
CCCCTCCGGAGGAGGAGAGCCATGCAGTAACATTAAAGTAAAATTAAGACTCCTCCGGGAAGACAGACTTTGCTGTCTAACATTAACGTTAGATAGAACCCGAGATCTAACGCGTTAGTCATCTACAGGTCAGTACATAGACTCCACACATGTGGTTAATAATCTCCATAGGTTTTCTACCACTATTTGTTAGGTTCTAACAAAGTTTTGTTAGATTTAACGTTAGACTTCGCTTTAGAGTCAAAATGTTGTTACACTTAGAAATAGAATCTAACGTTATAACTGTTAGGACAAGTTAGGTCCTACTGGCTACAGTTTTAACTGTTACATTTCTGTAGGCACCACAAACAAGTTTCAGTTCATGCATTATTTAGTTAGAAACCACCTCTCTAAATGAAGTTCAATAATCAAACAGGAGTAGCCTGAGGCTGAGACTGAACTGTGAGAGAAGACCCCTCTCAGTCTCATTTCCGAGTCTCAAATGAAAACATTAAACGCCAAATCTTCCCTTGTAAAGTTCTAAACACTTGTTTGGATGTTTGCTCCATTATTATGGCACTGGTATCACACTTACTTGACTTTAGGGTTACTTAGGCCTACCCTTGCTTGGTAACCAGCTCACCTGTCATTAGACGTAGAAACTAGTCGGAGTCAGAGGCGATTATTGAAACTTCCAGATGAAATACTACAGACGTTACCGTACAGAGGACGCATCGACGGGTCAAAGTACAGGCGACACAGGACACACACTCCGTTTACTCGTACTCGTACATAACGGGATCGGATTAGCTCGAGATTCGAGATCGCCTGGCCGCCGTGGGAAACAAATCCGATTTCCCGTAGCACATACTGTTGTTACTGTATTGCGTAGGTGTTGCGGATATTACGGCCTTGACAAGAGTTCCGTACGTCTACATAAATTTACACGGATGTGCGCCCTCTTGCTTAGATCACCAACAACGACCACCCAACCAACTGAGCTAGCGTCTCGTCGTCTGCTCATGGTGTCGAACAAGTTATGTTAGCTAGCGATCCGTCCATGGAGTATCAGGCACCCGTTCCAGAAAAGGTTTTATTTTTGATTGGGGTTTAAGTTTGTTTTTGTAGATCTCTAATATTTTATCATTTGGGGTTAGTACTCTAGACTCTAGAAAGACCTACGTCCTAACTAGATAAGTTGTTTCAACATGCATGCGTTTAATAGAAACATTCCAAATTTCAATTTTGTATCGAAAAGAAACAAAAACACACCCAAAATGAAGAATTACCCAAAACACTTTACTCGCGTCCACGGACAAATTTTGTGAACGCAACATTAATGACTGCGCAGACACCACCATCTAATAACCCTGCAGCGCATTATGATTATGCGAAGGACGCTCGTTTGATTTAGCAGATATCGCAGCCAAACCGCGAACCGGAGACGCAGACGATCGTATCGGATCAGTGGTGTCGATACCAAAGATAAGCAGTACGCGTAACGTTGCTACGACGTGACTGCGATCACTAGGTGGCAGCAGAGCATTTGGCAGCACTGCTTGTACTACTGCGGATGACGCTCTGCGTCTTCAGAGTGCCGAGCTGGTGGAAGGCGTCTCTGCGTTCTTTTCCGACCTGCTCCACCCATTCTTCCGTTTGTATCGTCAATGGTTATTGTAAGCGGTACTGTTTTATTTTTTTTTTCTATGTTGTGAATGTTGCTGTAGATATTGCGGAGATGTACCAAATCTAACCCCTTTAATGATTTCAGTATTGGCAAGGACATTCCAAATATTGTTTGTGGGTTTGCTTGTTAGTGTTTTTTTTTTAATGAAAATTATGCATTATTCGCACTATTTGGAGTTTGAAATTATGTTAAATCTTATTACGTACACACCAGTTTTATCCATCTCAAATATTCCATGCTGATGTAGTTGCTGATGTTGCGTAGGTACTCATGATCATTATGTACAAAATAATGCCACAGAGCTCCATGCTAATGCCCGGTATACTAGTGAGCACACACATTCACATACACGCAGTATTTTATCTCTGGAGTCCTTTTGCACCTTTTGTCATCAGGGGATAAAACGACAATAAAGGGCGAGCAAGACATTCAAGAAAGACGACTATTTGTATCGTTCAGTGCTCACATATAGTGCTTACATTGTGATTATTTGTGATGCGTCATCACAAAAACCATATAATGTCGGGAATATATATATATATATATATATATATATATATATATATATATATATATTGTTTTGGAAGAATTGAATTGGTCCAATGTTAAGCTTTAAATTGGTATATAATTTGCCCAACTTCCTAACAAGAAGAGTATTTTCAAAAATTAAAAAAAAAATAGAGAACTGTATAAAATGCATTGCAAAAGTAGCTTTAGCATACTCTCCTTCCTTTTATGATCTCCTACTTTACACAGTTAACGTGAGGATGCACCGCATATTACACTCACTGGCTATGTATATGTCCTATATTTTTCCTTGTGGAACATAAAAGAAATTCTGGGGAAACACCAGTTCAACTCATTGTATTTCATTTATTCAATTTGAGTGAACGCAACTCTTTGTTCACCTGCCATATGCTTTCAATACAATAATTCAAACTTGTTGTACATTCCTCTTTTTTATTTCTGTACGATATGTCAGTAATTTCATCATATTTGCGCTCTCAAAAAACTCTTGATTAGCAACATTGTTTGTGATGAAATCACACTGGCCCATTATGGGAGTCTTTGAGAGGTATGGTAGTATCTCCGAGAAGGTGAACTTGAGATAGACTCGTTCACCAACACCCTTCCTGAGGTGTCGGGATGAAATCCATGCCGTAGAAATTCAGCCCCAACCTCTCCGCCTCGTCCAGGAGGCCTTGCGTGATGGCGGGGTCGAGTGTAGGCGTGCGGGACATCACGTGGATACAGTAGTTGACCTTGTTCGGAATGGATCCCAGCGTACAGGTGTACAGCAGTGAGTACACGCTTCCATCCGCGTCCTCTAGCATGACAGTATAATCAGTCTTTGCACACGGACAGAGAGGGAAAGAGAGAGAGAGAGAGAGAGGGAGAAAGGTTGGACGATTTACACGACAGCATTGAATCGCTTAATAAAGTTTGAGTTTATTTATATTACACATTATGCATCAAAATAACGTCACCTTGCCTATCGCCAGTTTAATGTGAAACATCTTACTTGTTTAATCAACTTTTGGTTTTCTTCTCACATTACTCAAAAAGAATAATCCATCGTCAAACGATATGATATGAAAAACTTCTAATTCCGTACCATTTACTTTATTACTCATTTTGCCAGTACACATGCGCATGACATTCCGATCGTCGCCCCATAATGGTTCAGGTGACCCAGAGATACTCATGCAGGATCGCGAAAATATTGTCGTTTTACCAAAATCTCATTCAAACGGAGGCCTTTAGATTGCTACCTTTATACGAACCCCAGATCGTTGAATGTCAAGTCTAAAACTGCAAAAGCTCTCTCTCTCTTCTGGGAGATGACCCTTAAAAAATGATAATGTTCAATTTTATAATCCATATATACCCCTTTCATGCCTAACAAATTTCACTCGAGATCTCCCGGGAACTTGCGGGGGACGATGTAGTACGGAAGGCACTGCTGGCAAAATGCCGCATAAAATGCCGGGCAACTTTTCAGAAAATGTAATCCTCGAACCGTGCCTGGTAGACTCCAGAGTGTCCCTTCGAACTCCGGGGTAACGCTGTATTATGAAAGGCATCACGATAAACTCCCGGGGGGGGGGGGGGGGGAGGGGGTGTCAATATACCAACGTCTTGCCGGCCGCTTCGCGCATGCACCATAACGTGTACTTGCAGTGCAGAAGAGCGGAGGAGAGAGATTCAATCGAGAGCTCATTCATAAATAAACTGACATTTTCACGTTTGATTCCCCGTTGAATCTCCCGGATTATCACCCGAGTGACTATCGTGACAGAAGTACCGGAGAATTTCTGGAAAATATCCGGTGAACACTGCAGATATAAACGAGCGGTATAACCGAGGTAACCTAGCTGGGGATTAATGAGATTCCCTGTACAGTTCCTGGTCGTCTGGCGTGATACCAAGGAGGTACTAGGCGAGCCTAGTACCTCCTTGGTGATACGAGGTCGGCATACATTTCTATGGAAACCAATGGCCGAGCGTTTCTCCTCGAGGTTGCGCAGTGTATTTGGGGAGGGGGGGGACTCAAGTCAAGAGGGTCGAATATCCCACCCCACCTCTCTCCCCTTCTAATTTGATTGATTCAATCTCGTTGTAACGAACATAGTTAAGTGAGGGAAATCATGAACGTTTTATAGGTAAAATCCTCTCGTATAAACGAAAATCTCGTTATATCCCCAGCTGTTTATTATATTGAAGTTCGCCGGTGAATCATCTCTCTCTCTCTCTCTCTCACTCATACACACACACACACACACGCACACACACATACACACACATACACACACACATATACAATTTGATCCATTTTCAATTATTCTCGAACCTACAAGAAGAAAACATTGAATGCCCAAACAAATTTTTGACATACCGGATCCCATTCATCGTATTCTTCCAGCCAAAATCCAGGTGTCCCCATTTTGCGCAAGTAAGCTAGTATAAAGATAGAAAGAAAGAACAAATCAATAACCACACACACATACACACAAGCAAAAATAATCATCATTAACCATATCACATGCACGTACATCATACGTTATTCCGAAGGTTCGTTAATCCGAAAATTAAGTAATATTAAGGTCCGTTAATCATTCCGAAGGATCGTCAATCCGGAAATGAAAAGAAGGTGCGTACTAATGAACATTCGGTAAATATGAATCTTCAGAATAACGAACTATTACCAATTATTATTATTATATGCACAAGTGGGAGAAGAATATTGAAAGTTACCATGATTCTATTCGCAAGATATCTATGGTTAACCGGACATGCGACTACTCAATCGAGAGTTACGCGAAAATTAACGTTGGTGCTATTTACAAGATAATTTCGTGTCTACTAGCACGTCAAACAATGATGCAATTTAATTGCATGGATATTTTTCTTTGTTTCAATGCTGAACATGGCTTCCGTCGTTTCTTCGTTTGTCTGTATGTGTGTGTGTGTGTGTGGGGGGGGGGGTGTATGTGTGCGATGCTCCATGGCAAAGATTGTTCTTCTGCCAAATACCAGGGCATATTACCAACATGAAATCCTGCATAATGTCATATGTGCGCGTGTGTCTGTGTGTGGGTGTTCTTTACAAATTTTGATAAGTTCACCATTTGATAAGTTCCTCTATAAGGTGTTGTTGTTGTTGTTGTTGATGATGATGATGATGATAATGATGATGTTGTGAATCTGAAGTCCATATACGCATACAGGGGCGGATCCAGAAATTTTGTAGTGAGGGGCGCCTTTACAAAACTAAAGGGGGCACATGCCCCCCCCCCCTACCCATTTTCTTCTTTTTATTTCTTTTGTTTTTACTCCCCCCCCCCCAAAAAAAAAAAAAGAATAAATAAAGGGAGCGCCCGGTGCACCCCTGCCTGGATCCGCCACTAGTATAGCTAGTACATTGTACCTCCCGAAGCAGTCAGGTCTCCGTAGACAGACTTGTCCCTGCAGCTGTAAATGACGTCATAGTCAGTTGGAACGGATGACCTCGGGGACTGGAAGACGTTCGCCGTGGAACAGAAGCAGTCATTCTGGAAGTATTTGGCTGGGCCTGGGGGCTGGATCTATAGGAGGGTCAAAATCAAAGGACAGGACAATTAATTAACATTTATTTCCATCTATCTATTTACTACAAATCTCCGACATTTTGATCCAAGCGCTAAAAAAAAAAAAAAATAGACACTCTGTCAGTCGATCGATTTGAATTGAAAAAAATCATATATCTTGCTTTTAAAACATTGAAATACTAATGAGATCATATAAAAAAGTGATAGTAATCGGTTGTGCAAAAGATTTGACCACAAATATATCAAAGTTATTTAAAGAAGAAGGACCATGAAGTCAAAGACAGTGTAGGACTGGCAATGAGATATAGACACTGCGTCGAGACCCTGTTACATCGCAATCACTGATGCAATTGGGATATCACAAAAATGCTATAAAATATGAAAACTCGCTCGCAATCATGACAACATAAGGTATCTTTTGTTAGCATGCATGTTCCTGTGGTTATGTGATCTTCTTAAAGTAATATTAAAGCAGTGTATTCCTATCTTTTCTCCAAGGCGAAAGACACTGCCAGCTGTCGAGCAAGTTTCTTTTCTCATCCCCTCAAAACAAAATCCACTAGTATCATTACGTAACAGGATGGACAAAAAAAAATTATGGTATCAATTAAAACATGAACAAATCACTAAGGGATTTGGATAATATGCTTACAGAGATTATGGTCGACTTAAAGGTGATAGATAATGATATCAACGTTGATGGTGAAAGACGCTATATGGCCACCTGTCGTTCAAGATGGAGGACGATGAAGACTTACCCGGCCGATTTCGTACCAGATCCCTAGGTGATTGCTTGGTACGTAATTTGGCATGGGGTCTGGTCGGATGCATTTTGTTGGGAGGGGTAAGTTCCCTTGAGCAGAGCAGACGTGAGTCAAAGTCGCCGCTATACATAGCGCCAAGGCTAGAATCTGAGGCTTTTACATTTGAAGTGAAATAATTGTGAAAACAATAAGTCCTTTCTGTCACTCATTTAAACTGAGAAAAATAGGTTGTAAGTCGGTAGGCCTTTGTGTGGTGAACCTCATGATGAATATTACGTACTAGAATTCAATCAATCAATCAATCAATCAATCTGTCTATCAATCTATCAATCTATCTATCTATCTTTCTTTCTTTCTTTCTGTCAATGTTTTGAGCAATTGTCACTAAATTCTCATCATGTATACATACAACATTGTTCAGATCAATACAGTCAATCAATGGAGTGATGGAAAAAAGTTGTCGAAAGTAAAGTTGACATATTTCTGCAAATGATATAATGTGTCATTTCTATGAAGAAGAAAAAAAGAAATTGCGATTTCGTCATGACATTGGTTGACTCGTTTCAATCTTCTATTCTCAACGTCCTCTTTCATTGCAATCGCTATGAAATGTCTGAATCAAGTAAAATTACACATTGTATTATGATAAAATAAATTCCACTTTTATAGCGCTTGATACGGGCGTTTCTCAGCGCATTGATACGAAACAAAGAAATATAATTAAAACACAGACTACGATTACCGACATTGTGATATATATATATATATATATATATATATATATATATATATATATATATATATATACATACACACGGGTACAAGTGCGAGGACCACATGATAATTGTGGAGTAGAGGAAGAACGGAGAGATCGGGTTGAAGTGAAGGAGCGGAGAGAAAGCAAGGCTTTGAGATAACATGGGCCAGCATTTAAATATCTTACAAACCATCAGAAGGTGATACTGTGATGTATGGGGAGCCAATGGGGGGATCGGGGAATTGTAGTTATGTGTACACATATGTTTGTAAGGGCCACAATCCTAGCAGCTGTATTTTGAATCATTCGTATTGGTGCAATACTTGAAGCAGGGAGGCCAACGGCTAACGAGAAGGGAATTACATTACAAATCAAGATGAGAAGATACAAATGCATGAACGAGACGTTCGATGGAAGACTGATCCAATTAATTTGAAGATTTTACCAATTTTACAGATACACCATCAAGCAGCACGACATGACTTATATAGCTTCTCGTGCATGTGTACACTTTCAGGTATCATGTCTAAGTCAGGAGTAGATTATGCTTGCATATATAGCAAAGGGTTTACCTTTAAAGAGTGAGTTCTAATACTTCGGGGGAAAAATACATGCTGAAGCCCAAAATCATTGTATGTAAGATAAGTAAAAGAATTATAGTGCAGTCTGGTTTTTGAAAACTTACCCGTAGATTCGCTGTCATCTTGGGTGTGAAGTTTTAGCCGAGCAAGTTAACTGGAAACCGTCGGCAGAGTCAGATGACGATTGACGAACTGGAACAATGGTCCCAAAATGACCGAATATAAAGGGAGGTAGATTATTGGTTATCAGATTTATCATCAGGCTATCGGTCAAAAGAAATCCCCTGCTCATTATCTTTCAGACAGTAAGAGGATTATATTCTAGACTGTTATCTATCAAATTTTGGGCACTTTAATCTGCACAGTAAGATTAGGTATTTGCATCATTAGATCTTGAAAAAGCATTATTTCGTCGTTTCTTTTATTCTTTATGTTGTTTAGTTTCGTTTCTTAAGCTAAGCCACCAGGCACCTGTAAAATCAAATATTTTGTTCCGTTTTTATCGATTTTCTGTTATTATTTAAGTGTGTGTGTGTTACTTGTAGTAGTATTTACCCACGTTGTTATGGTCGTCGAGAATTGCTTTGTTCGGAGTTAGGAGTTATCAACTGTAAAATAACAACAAACACTGACACATACTTACACATACATTAGCAAACATTTTAGATCGATTTCTCTTATTCTGTCGAAATCGGAGGAGGCTAGTTTTTATAGTATAAAGAGAGAGAGAGAAAAGGAGTAAGAGGAGGTCGAATATAGAGGTAAGGAATTGTGTTAATCACATTGTACCAGCGTCTATAATCTAACAAAATTTCAAAAGTGACACTAGAAGGTCGGTGCTTTTCGTTATCTCTCACTGAGTAATATAGCTTGGTAGAAATGGACCGTTTCTGTAATGTATTAAAATGTACGTATGTTTCTTTTTCTGCACCTGATGTAGACTATAGCGAAGATACATTTCATTTACTTGTTCCCTCCCATTACGTTCCAAAGGCAGGAATTCACTTAGTTGTTGCTAGGTCGGGCAAGCTTTGTTGGTGTTAAGGGCAACTTTCGTGAACAAAGCTTGCATATAGTCTGAATGAGTAATTACAGAACATGTCTATTGTTATGTAATGCGCATATTATTATTTGCGCAGATGATGTAAATTTGGGACTACAAGAAGTGCCTTGGACTGTTTAAAATATATTTGTCCCTTGGAAAGCCGATATTGTGCCTAATGAGTCAATCCAAACAGTGAGGAAGGCCAAGTTAACCAAACATCGGCAAAGCAAACCTAGTCACCTGAAGTCACACACCATCTAATTTTTTGAGTGCGTGACATATATGATAGACAATAATGTAAGTTTATATATCATGGGCGTCACCAGGGGGGGTGCGTTGGGTGCGAACGCACCCCCTTCAGATCCTTAAAAAAAAAAAAAATCAGTCTGCGAGCGACCTCAATGCCGGACGCTAAATAATTACTCTTTTCTATTTTTTTTTCATATTTTGCACCAGGGGCGCACACACACACACACACACACACACACACACACACACACACAAATCAATTCGCACCCCTGGTTCTGGCAGCACTGATTTTATACATATCTATTAGTATTCTACAGTGTTTACTATTTATCGACCGTACTGTACATCCCTACGATACCGAGCACTTATACCCCCCCCCCTCCATAATTCCAGAGACGAGAAGATTTTCTTATCTTTTTTTTGGACCGAAAAACAAAAAGTTACCCCCATAACTGCTTTTGAAATAAAACAAAAATGTTGCCCCCATAAAGATATTGGAAGGCAAGCGCACCATTTGCCCCACCCCACATGATCATAATTCCCGCGATGAAAAGATTGTCTTGCTTTTTTGTTAGAATTCAAGAAATCTGTCCAATTATTTCACCCAAAAGCAGTGGCGTAACTACGGGGGGGGGGGGGGTGCGCCCCCTCATAATCCGCTGGTAAAAAAAAAAGACTTACCGAAATAGTAATTCAAGTGTTAGTAAACTGCTTTTGAATGAAAGGGTGATCGAGAAATAAGATATTTTTCTATGATTTCTTTTAACCATAATTAGATAGGTATATAATGTGAAACATTGTTCAAAAAGCCCGGACCCGACAAAAGATTGTGATTCAGCGTGATTCCTGGTTGGCATTCTGCATATAAGCAGGATGTGCGCAGTGTACTCAGTACATCCGAACGAAGAGTCGCTACAATGGTTCGCAATGTGATGTAGAATGTACAGCACCTTTGTACCTTACGCTTCGTTGTATCAAAGCTAGATCATTGCTTTTGCAGTGTTGCTTTACATATTAGTCTATGTAAAAATGTCTTGCATTGCCAATAAAAAGACTTGACCTGGGCTAATTCCTAACTTTTCCATGTACATAATATAATACACACACACAAACAAACACGCACAATTAGTTTAGGGGATGCTCTAAAGTGCAGATTTTGGACATCCTTTCCCCGCTTGGTCACTTCGACGCCACCTCGCTGGTCATACCTCCCCCAGTCATGAACATAAACCCACACCCTTGACTACCAGTGGCGGATCCAGGGGGAGGGGCGCACCGGGCGCGCCGGGCGCACCGGGCGTCCGCCCCCCCCCCTTTAATTTCCAAAGCGAAAAAAAATAATAATATAGCTTCAAACGGCAGTTTTTGGACAGTAAAATGTCAACATTTTCAAGCTCGCTCGCTCCTCTCGCTCGCATTTAGTCGTAATGCCATTCTCCTGAAGTTGCTGCCAGTAATTGCCGGCAGTTGCACCTGGTGCGCCCCCCCCCCCTTAATTTCCAAAGCGAAAAATTATAGCTACAAACGGCAATTTGGGGACTGTAAAAATGTCAAAATTTTCA
>NW_027273453.1:0-14655 GCF_040938485.1 Diadema antillarum | reverse complement strand
ACAACAACGTTCACGGCTATCTTTTTTTTACTCCCCCTGTTTCATATATGCTATTGGATGTAGATCGTTAAGATAGTCATAAATGCTATATAGGTAGATCTTTTTGTTCATTTTCGGAATGGCGCGAATTTCTTACTTGAACAAATCGCTGTTTCAGTTTTGTTGGTTTCATTCAGCAAAAGAAGGCTATTTCATCAGACACGTTTAACAGTTGAATGCCGTAAATGCACTTTAACTATAATTTACCAGTATAGTTATCACCATCACTAAAACATGTGTGTGATAAGACAGGAAATGAGATAGCAATTATTATGGGAGGTGCGCCTGGTGAACATTTTTCATCATTCCTGTTTGTCCCTATATACGGAAACATTTAATGGAGGTGTATGTTTTCGAGTGCGTGCGTGTGTGAGTTATTGCCAAAAAAAGTTAAGTACACTCTACTGAGAGTCCCTTACACTCATACATAATATATATACATATATATATATATATATATATATATATATATATATGAGAGAGATAGAGAGAGGTAAATACATTGCAAAGCTAGAAAGATATAAAATGTGTGTATATTAAGTACATGGTATATATATATATATATATATATATATATATATATATATATATTTGTATATTATATATATGTTTAATAATCGTCACATTTCATTGCCAATCATGACTGGCCCTTATTATGCTGTATTGTATGCCAGATTGCTATATAATTATGTAATAGAGCTCTTGAAAGCTGCTATAAATAGAAACATCGCAACATAAGGACATACAGTACACCTCGTGCTCAATTCACCTCTGTTTTAAGAAAACAATAGCACTGGTCTTTTCTTTCTTTTTAGAAAATTCTTATCAACTTCAAGTAACAAAAACAAATGATCAGGTGTGAGTTTCTTCAGTTTGTCTCCCTCTACAAATTAAATTTGTTAAGATTGCAACTGCTGATCTGTAAATTAACAAACATGTCGGAAAAAACGAACCAGTGGGACTCGAACCTGTTATCTACTGCTTTCCGGGCAGCGACACTACTACCAGACTGTCCCTGGTTGCCAGCAGTGACACGATGAACATGGTGGTAGTGTCGCTGCCCGGAAAGCAGTAGATGACAGGTTCGAGTCCCACTGGTTCCTTTTCTCCGACATGTTTGTTAATTTACAGATCAGCAGTTGCGATCTTAACAAATTCAATTTGTAGAGGGAGACAAACTGAAGAAACTCACACCTGAACCTTCACCCCTCTGAATAATATCTTTCTTTCATTTAGAAACAAATGATGTTAGATGAAAGTTTGCACTTGAACATTAAACGTTCTTTATATAGCTTGTTGAAGTCATTTTGATTGAGTCACCTGCTTTGGAGTCTGTTTTGTCTATATCAATGTTTACTGAACTTTGTTGACTATACCTTGCAAAAAGTCCGGTGTTAGATAGTGAACACCGAGCTGGTGTTAAATTTTCGGTGCTTATTTATGGTGTTAAATTAACAACTCCGGGTGTCATTTCCAAATTTTAAACTGTTTTTTGAAGAGTTTCTTAGTAACTGAACTTCTTGCTGATTTCTAATTTAAACAAGACGATCATGAATTTTACATTAAGATAATAGATTTTTGAAAAAATGTGAAAATAAATTTACACCAAAGTAACACCAGCTGGTGTGGACTCTTATTGAAGCTGGACGGGTGTTAAACCATTGATTTTAACACCAACAAATATCAAATCAACACCATGTGGTGTCATTTTTGAATTAACACCAGTACAGTGTCAAAATAACACCAGGTATAGTGTCAAATTAACACCACGAAGTGTCAGGTGAACACTTTTCAACACTATCACAGTGCATTTTCTACACCTGTGGGTGTGGTCCTCTATTGAAGTTTGATCGGTGCTAGATTTAACACCCGTGGTGTTAAATCTAACACCTATGTTTTTACAGGGTAGGATTGTCATACATTAAGTAAATTCATATGAATATTATATAATATAATATAATATAATATAATATAATATAACATAATATAATATGATATTATATTATATTATTGTATTGTATTATATATAACATGATATGATATAATATAACATAATATAATTTAATACAATATAATATCATATGATATAATGTAATATAAAACAATATGATATAATAATTACGAATAGTGCATTCGTGTTAAATGCGCGCACTATTCTAGATTATATGCACGATAGATGCATAACTAGCCCAAGTGCAGTTTTATTCACTGAGGAGAACCAATTCATTAAAATCATAAATCTTCTCATGAATATAGTCTTTGTAAAAGCATAGAGAGATTTCTTATCCACATATACATAGATAAATTACATTAGACAGTCTATTAACTGTCGCTTTCATGGGTGTGTGTTTGTATGTGCTTATCATTTTATATAGATTGAATAACAATTGGAGTTCCATGCACTGAGTGGTCATAACCTCGGTCCTACAACTCCCAGACATCTTCAATCACATTAGTAATCTACCATCTCGAGTTGATTCAATCTCATTAATCCCACGTCTTTCCTATCCAGTTCAAAGAGCCCCCTGATACGTTTCCCTCCCACCCCACAGAAACGTCTGTATAATTATGTTAAATTGGTGCTTTTTATTGTCCAGAATAGATTCGGAACCGCAACTTTGTTCCCCCTTTCTAGAAAACTTCCGAGCACAAGACAGGAATCACAGGCGTATCAAAGACCGAGCGTTTGTGATAGCGATCTTACGAAAACTCTGTTCGGCCCGATTGCAACAAAAACAGGTTTGAACAATGGCGCTTTCCTGAGACTGGAAAATAGTTATTTGTATCATGTGGAAACAAGGCGTGTAGCAAAACGACTTACGGAGGAGATTTATCACACATGCTGTTATTGTTACTTTTCTGCTACGTGGTAATGCAATCGGATTGTACCCCTAGTTCTGGCTCCTATAATAACTGTTACAGATTTTGGCGAGAAGTTTAAATACGAACTTGACATGTCTAATGCAGATTAGCAAAGCCTCGGGGACTCGGTCCACACGAAAACAAAATCGTTATAACAGCCGAAATCTTATCTAAGATTACGGTTTCTTTCTATTAAGCCAAAACATCAATCAAAGACAAGAACTTACAGAATCTTAAGTTTCTTTGTCGTGATGGTGTTAGCTTATATATGTATGTATTTCTCTCTCTCTCTCTTTAAAGTTGGATTTGCTGTAAATTGCAGTTGCGAAGTCTTTGCTTGAATGTAATTATCAAACTTTTCAATTTCGGTCAAATTCGGTCAAATTTTGGTCAAAGGGTCTGGACAATTAACAATTTAGACTTAGAATGCTGCTTAAATCTAATGTGACATCTTATAAATACATACTATTCAAGCCACACAGTTGCTTCTAAATATTCAATGTCCAATATTTTGTTCTTTTATCTTATAATTCTGACCTGAACTAAAGAGCTGCTAGTCTAAACTTTGATAGTGTTTTTTTTCTCTGTTTCCTACTATGTACTTCCTTACCTTCTTTGGACTCTCCGTTTTTGTTTTTGTTTTTTCTTGGGGAGGGGGGGTGGAGGGGGAAGGGGAAGAGATGGGGTTTACAATATTACACTTGAAGTCATTCACCTCAAGGTGAAAGTGGCTCCAAGCGACAGCCCTTTATGACAGTCAGGAATCGCGATCGTCCGAATAATTATAACTTCAGAGAGTATGAATTTTACCAACGCACATATGGATAGTATTCCTGAACAACATGCTGAACAAAGTCATCAGCATTAGTCTCCACTATACAAGAGTACAGAAACAGTTCGCTTTCTTCTCGGTTCCATCTCCCCTGACCAACTGGTCAGTAAAGAAGGAATCGCACGATACGTCAGTAATATAAGAAGAGGTCTCAATCATTTGTATTAATAAAAAAAGGAAAACAAATCGCATGAAATAAAATCATGATTTTCCATGCATATCACATGCAAGTTGACATTTTACATACGATTTCATAACATCGAATATACCATCTTGGATGGAAAATCGCTAGACGTGGGCGAGTTTGGGTGTCGATCCGTGTCTTAGTGTGTGCTTGTGCATGCGTGCGTGTGGTTGATAGACAAAGACAAAGATGTCGGGAGGTTTATATAGTAACCATGGATACGAAAATGATTTACATTTTTGATGATAAGACTTTTGATCAGTTAGGATGACTTTTGTTTACACCCTGCCAGGGATAGCTTCGGGAAATTCCCTCCACCATCATTTTTCAGCAGAGTAAGATGGGAGGGGGGGGGGGGTTAATTGTCTTCTAAATGTTGACTTACGTTTTGTCTCCGATTGACGCACGTATGAATGAAAGTCCTGAAGCATCACACAGAATCCCCTGCGTTCCGCAAATTAAGTCTGGAATCTTGTGTTTTGTCTTTCCCGCACCGGAATAAGTGATTTGTGGCGACATGAGACGGGGATAAAAGAGGTATGAAAATGCTGGTATCCATAGCGGTACCCGTTGCTCTTGTTGATATTGAAGTGAGGACCTACAAGTGATAGAAAAAAAAAAGTGTATTTTTGGTGGTTCTATATGCTAGCACGAGCATGCAGCACTGGCAATGGTATCAGTAAAGTGGAAGTTGTAGCAATAGGTACATAATGCATGGAGTAAGAATGGTAACGGAAGTAGTGGTAAGAGTACTGTATATGAAAACAGCAACAAGTGCAACCCATGCATTGCCAGGGCAGATACAGCTGTCAACTCGCTATAACAATAAAAGTTTCCTACCGCAACTAGTTATGATCCTACATGGTTGTTGTTCATTTGTATTCTTGTTATTTTTTTTTCTTTTCAGTTCAGTTCAGCTCAGTTCAATATATTTTCTGCATACATTTTCAATACATTCATTATAACAGAATTTAACAAAATGTCATAAATTGTATGACTTTTCCTTACGCATCAACACACATTATGGAGTACAATCGTCATATAAAGGAATACACAATCAATGAAGAGAAAAAATATAAAGCAATGTCAAAATTGAAGGCACACTACACGATTCTTGTTCTTGTTGTTTAACTGAATTCATATTTGTAGGTGTATAATATATCAACGCAGGCATTTATCAAATGGTTTCTTGTGATATACCCACGATATTTTGGTCAACTGGCCTTTAACCGTGGAGTAATAACGATATACATGTCACATTACCGTATACAGATACGTCAGGTTAAAAGCAAATTGGTACGGAAGAACTAGGTCTGCTCTCGTTCTATATGTATTAGGCAAAAGTAATTCCCAGCGTGCTAGAATTAGGTTGATTTCTATTTATAGAAGGATATGATGTACATTTCGTTTTGTCTCTAATTACCTTATACAACCCTAATATAGGTGACAATGCCATACTTCTTTGTCTTGCATTGGGGTATAAAGTGGCTCAAAGAAAGCACAGAACATTGATGGCAGGTCACTCTATATCTGGAAAAAAGGAGAAAGAAATACAAAATGAGCGAAACAGTGAAGTAAGGCAAGACATATATGAAAGACGGGAGCATGCACGAGTAGAGTAATTAAAAGGCCAAACACAAAGAAAAAAGAAGACATGATCATTAATATACGCATTACAGTGTCAGAGAGAATGGTTTAGCAACGTTTGATACTTTGAAGGGGTGGGAAAAAATGGGATCGAATGATTAACGGTGATCAACGATAATGGTCAAGGTCCCCTCATTGTACCTCTATGAGATCAAAATACATTCATACCGTTCTAATCGCCCTTTCTATCCTACTGCTCATTGTGCCTTATTTTTTTTCTTCGCTGTTTCCTCTTTTCCTTACAGAAAAAAAAAAGAGAGAAAAATGCCAGGGCATATAAATGCTCCACGCTAGTGTCTAACCACCAACGTGGTGTACAATTCCTATGGGCTTCTGTGACACGCTAGTGTGTAAACCGATGTGGAATAAGGTGGATGGTGGGATGGGTGAGTGCATCTGAAAAGAGGCAGGGTGCAGCTAGGCGCCGGATGATGTTTGTTTTTTCGTCTGGTTACACCTTTCATTTCTACCAATCAAATCGACCTGACAAAGAGAAAAACTAAGAGGGGAGGAATTTCCTTCCCCCCCCCCAAAAAAAAAAAGAAAAAAATGCAGAAGTATTCAAATACAAAACGCAACATCGCGCTGTTAGTTTTTTTGAGGCAGTAAGCTTAAGAGCAAAAATTAAAAATCTGAATCACGAAAATACCAATGGGGTGCTCATGTTAAATCATAGAGTGAGAAACATTGTTTCATATTGCAAGGCAAACTCTTCCTAAGGTCCTCTAATACGCCTCTGCTATTTCAGTTTATCTTACCATTAATGAGTTTTAAAAAGATGATCAGATGATGGCAACCCGTGGTAATTTAGACTGATGAGGAATTGGGTTAACAACACATGTTTATATTACCAAACAATCAATGAGTGTATATCTTTCTACACGGAAATTTACCACTGGTTACACGTCAAATTTTGTCGTCCCCCACCCCCCCCCCCCCTCCCTGATATGTCTGCTACTCAAAATTGAATGAATATTGATAAATTGTGGAATTTTAGAGACGCATTGTCATTATTTTCATAATCATCTTTAGTATTATTCTTATTCTTATTGTTATCATTATCATTATTATCATTTTATTATGTTATTATTATCATCGTCATCATTGTCATTATGATAATTATTGCTATCATTGTTATCAATATCATTAGTACTATTGTTGTTATTATTATTATCATCATCATCATCATTATCATTAACATTTTTTTCTCATGAATTTACCATAAATGCATATGCATGTATATGTACGCAGGTGTTTTAAACAAGAAAGAGGGGAAATGAGTTTGTTTATACATAACATAAATAAATGAAGAGGTTGCTTCCAAAAGGCGCTAAATCCATAATTATTCAATGGATTGAGAGCCTTTTGGTTGCAAGCTCTTCAAATATATATGAATTCAGATTGTGAAAATATATGTGGAAAGGTGCTCAACCAGAGCACAAATGTGTGCTGGATAAATTTTCCTTCCCATAAATGGAATTAATTGGTTAAAGACATATGTTTAACGTATCAAGCATTTACATTCTTTCATTGAACTAAAGAAAATTTGTTTTTTTTTAAGCAAAAATCTGCACTGAATATTGAACAGCAACACTATGCTTAAATATTTTTCTATAAATCACAGTAGACAGTTGTAAGATGAGATGGAGATCTATTCTACCAAACAAACTTAAACTTCCTAAACAAGTTCACTATCCAGTACTAACTTCTTCGATTCTCTTTTTTTTTACCACCGGAATAGTTTTCGCATTTTCCTCTTAATCTAGAACTGAACTGAACTGAACTAGGCACAATTACCCCATCGCACAAAACATTCAAAATGTAAACACAGGTGCATCATGTCAATATCAAGTGACGTTTCAAAACACCCCAACGACTTTTATTAGTAATAAATCTAAAAGCCAGTTGTTGTTTTTTTCAAGGAATTTTAGGTTTTGTGCATTGCTCAATGTTACAGACAGTCGATTTATTGATTGGCATTCTTCGCCATTGTATTGGGACAAGTCAGATACAAGAGCATTATTCGTAATCAAATCGCGCATGACTTGACTTCACAACCTGAAACCAAAAAACCTAGATCTGTAGAGGGGGTAATTTCCAAATGGAAACAAAAAGTATAATAATAAGAAAAAAGATAAGAATAAACGATTGTTGAAATAAAAAGTCACGTGGTCGCTAATCATTCACAAAGATAATTCAGTAGACAGTATAAGCAGTAGGATATCATTGAAGCTCGAAGGTCACACAAACCTTCTGTATGATTTGTCACTGATGGTTGATCTCCTTTCGCGATTGGTGGAAACTCAGAAAACCACATGGCTTATGCAACCTCGACTATGTTTGCTCATGAGCACGGCGATCAGAGCACAGAAGTCAGTATTGTATCATGGTGGTATCTATTTATATTGTTCGTTGTGAAAGGCATTGACTTTACTTGTTCATGCCCGCTTGTCATAACAGTTTAAAGGCAAAATATTACTATGACACAGCAAAGATTTGCTAGAGGACAGGCACCTTTGAAAGCTGTTAATGATAAAAGATGTTGCCCTCTTAAATGCGGACAAGTATTCAATGATAAATCTGTTTATATTTTCGTTCGCTGATATATAATAATTATTAATTTTGTAGGAGTACTGTTGAGGGTATAAGGAAGTTTTCCAATGATTTGCGGAACAGTTAAAATCCAGACAAATAAACCGAGATCTTCAGATAACAGATAATAAGATAACTAATCAAATTGTCACTGCTTGGCACTGGTTATGTATACTGGCATCTGATATTAAGGAATAAGATGCCGTGATATATCTATTCGTCAAAATACACTGTTAACAATCCGATTATGCACACGTAGTTATATATTATGTCATATTATAGTTTGCTCAAAGTTTTCACTATATATGTGTGTGTGTGTGTGTGTGTGTGTGTGTGTGTGTGTGTGTGTGCAGAGAGAGAGAGAAAGAGAGAGAGAGAGAGAGAGAGAGAAAGAAGAATGAATCACACATAAAAAATGTAGACACCAATGGTCATAGACATAGTATAATCAAAATAAATGTGTATGTTTATGTTATCTATTAAACGCATATGTTTGCATGTACTAACCTGCTCTTATATGTGACCTTACTTGATTTAATTACGATTTAATCTTTGATCTACGGTAAACAGAACTTTCCTTACTCAATGCAGTCATTCCCATAGATGAGGAACTATTATTTGGGTACTAGGTCAACAAAGGTTCACATTAAACTACATTTTACAGAAACACCCTAACAAGTGATGTGTAATAGGGCTCGCTTTTAAACATCATTACAAGTACAAATTATAGCTCTCCTTATACCCAATCAAGGATTTTTAATCCTCCTTTTTTGTGATAAAAATCAAGTCAAGGTTGTTCCGCATCCCTCAAAATGAATAAAGTACTGCCTATTTATAAACGCTGTGTGCATTCATGTAGCTTTATATGTCAACAATACCCTTTTGATCACAGAGAGTTTTGTTTCAGTGGCGAAACCCATTACCTTAGTAACGAGATTTTGTTTATGTGTGGGTGTGAGCACGTAGAAGCGTGTGTGTGTGTGCGTGTGTTGTGTGTGTGTATGTGTGTGCGTGTGTGTGTGTGTGTGTGCGTGTGTCTTTGTGTGTGAGTCTATGTTCGCGCGGGTCTGTACATGCGTTGGTACAGGTAAGGAGGTACAGTATTGGGCGCACGAAAACTATACGTAAATTGAAAGAACAAAGTGTACCACAGCCGACATGTACCACAGGTCCGCACCCATCTATTGGCGTACCTCTTGTGGCGTTTAGCGACCGCCCGACCACCAGCATAGTGTGCTCCACAAACTTGATCTCTACACTCATAGTAAGTTCATGACACATACAGTATATTATGCATTACGGTCTGCCGGGCCAGACAACAATTCATACATCAATGTTAGGCAACAAGGGTCAATCAGGCAACGACAGTATTAAATGAGAAAACTACTACCTGTACCACAGACCTCCATGCTTGTACATTTTCACTGTGTGAATCTCAAACTTAAAAGAACTGAATGTTCAATTTATTCCCCCCCCCCATCAAATTGTTTATTTCATTTGATGCCTTAAAAAACCGCCAAAAAACACTGCAATGCCGTATCAAATGTATATACGCAAAGTTGTATGGTATCCTTTACACAAAATAACAGCCATGATGCTCTATGGCATGGCAAACTTTTGTAACACTTTTGTAACATTTGTAATAAACATTTACAGTGTATAATGAAACAGCCTCAACAGAAAAGGAGGCCATATAACCACACAACAGTCTACTCTTCAGACAAGGAGAAGCTACATGAAATGTTTATGGGTAAGATATCTCTTTTGAACTTTTCAAGATTCCCACAATATCTTGCGAGAAGATAAGGTAATGAGGCCTACAGCATACAATGTATCCTCTCTCGATGGTGGTTAAGCAAACTATAACCTTTTCTGACCTGTGTCACAGCCAGAAGACAAGCTACAATTTGTAATGCACGAAGCAAAGTTACCACCAGTGGTCACCTGTACAATACTGGTACCATCTCATCCTCAGCCATCCAACAACAAAACTTGAACACTGATGGGCCAGTTTACAACTTCACATTCAAAGTGTACATGCATTCCAATCTAACAACAGCTCTTAAAAAACACAAGACAGTTCAAGAAATGTAACAGAACTACTACATGCATACTGAATCAGGCAATTCAAATGTTTTCAAAAACAGCAGGATGAATGAACCAGATCCTCCAGGAGAAATTATACATAAAACATTAAACCAGCCTCTTCAATTATTTCAAATTCATCTACAAAATTGAGTAGACATCAAACTCTTAAAAGCGTCTCCATTTTCAAATTATTCTCTCTGTGAAACTTGGCATGCCTCCTAAGATGCCACCAAACTTTGTCATTACAAAGTCGCATTATATTTTTCACTAGGATGAAGTTCACATGTGGCACAAACCTCTGTAATCTCATCCAAACCTAGTGAATATTCATGTGTCAAACAACACCAACAACCAAAATAATTCATCTCATAAGATCTTTTACCATCTATGGGTTCAAATTCAGAGATTTGGTGTTCAAATCATATGGAAATTTTGAGGTTCCATTCATCTTCATTATAATTGCTTTAACTCAATCCATGTGAAATCCATATGAAAAAGTATAGCAGTAGCTGAAAACTTAATGCAGTGGAAATGTTCTCACATCATTACTACTGCGACAATACACCCTTGTCTCTCATGGAAAAAATAAATATATTAATCACGATGCAGAGCAGAAGTTGGAGAAGCAAGTCACAACCTAACAACAACACAAAAAACTTGTATAATTGCATTAACATCCTTCTGCCTCTAAAGCAACAATCTAAGGTGTTATCATGGACTGATACAACTTCATACACTCATAAGTATAACAAATTATATAAATACAAACACACACTAGCAGCCAGCATGCAGCAGATTTTACACATTCACACTTTATACCAAGGGGAGTAGCTCCAGAGTTCCAAACTGGTTGCAATTTGTCTGTGCCATCTATACCTTGCTGCTGGTGAAAGATTATGCTGGTAGGAGCAATTCACACATTATGTATACACCTGTATGCTGAGAGTAGTTGAACTGGGGATGGGGGAGGGGAGGCTAGGACAAACACACCTAGTAGCAGGCCCTCCATATGCTATATCCTGAAAATTGATTCCAACAGGTGTTTTATGGCAGCAAAGTAAATCTGATGAAATCGTACAAACTGTGTATAACGTTGCCTCCTAATACCTAGTTTGTCTAAACCATTGCACAGTCCATGTTTATACTTTTAATTTACTGTATGACATACACAGGAAAATTCAATTTACAGCAAATCATATTGAATTATACTGTCCATACCTACAAATCAAGTATCAAAGAATAAGAAAATGCATGCAAATTGAATTGCAATACATTAATTTTTCTTTGTACCTTCTTTGTACGACAGTGCACCTTCACTTTGGAAAAGATATGGTATGCAAGCAAATGAGGAGTAAAACTATCACATTACATAAAGTTTTCATAGTGACTTGAAAAGCCATCAAAATAAAAATGTGTTAATATGCAGTATCTTTACTATGCCAAATGGCCATAATTCAAAGGGTCAATACTCACCAAGTCTCTTTACTGAAAGAATAGTACCTTGTTTATATCATACTGACACCAGTGCGAGAAATCTCCACTCCACACCACAGGTCTCTGTGAATTGTAAAAATAAAAAATAAAGCAGTCACTACTTTTAAGCAATCCTATTTTGTATCATATGGCTCATCTGATGAATCCTTGATTCTGATTGGTCCAAGGTACAATCAATAGTTTTCACTATACTGCCCAGAAGTCATCTAGTAGCTTTTCAAGATGGGCATACGCATATCTTGCATGTGTACCTATATTTGCACATTGTGAAATGCTATATCATATAATTTTGTTGTTTTTTTTTTAACTGGTAGCACAACAATTTCATTCCAGTGCCTTAATTCAGCATAAATACCTTTAAAAAATGAAGCGGAATGCGGCATCTTTAAGGTCATCATTAAACTATTCTGTGAAAATAGTTTCAACCATGCCCCTTGAAGCAGTTGATATGATTTGTATAATATTTACTTGTCAGATTTTTCATTTATTATAGCTGCACAATGATTTTCCAACCTTCCATAAAAACGTATCTTAGGAAAACAATTAGACATACAAGATGTGGCTTTCCTGGCAGAAAACAAATTATAATTACCTCCGCCAAGGGAGGAGGTTATGTTTTCGTTACCGTTGGTTTGTTCGTTAGTTCGTTAGTTCGTTAGTTCGTTAATTCGTTTGTCCGTGTGCCAAATAACTCAAAAAGTAGAGAACGGATTGGGATGAAACTTGCAGGAAAGGTTGAGAATGACACAACTAACAAACGATTAACTTTTGGTAGTGATCCGAGAATTTTGGGGGATTTATGAAGGATTTTGATATTTTGGCAAGTAGGGTCAATGAACTTGGAGTTCAGGCTGCGCGTATTTGAGGTTTGCATGTGTGCACTAAAGTGCGTGCTCTAGTTTCTGCTAGGGCGAGGCGCGCAGTGCAGCTGAGGGTTTGTGACGTAACAAAGGCTTCTATATTAGGAAATCGGGCGGTACGTATCTATATGGGTGGAAATCACTGATATCTCTATGGAAGAACAAAATCAGTGGTGGAAATGAGCTGCATGCTTGGCGGAGGTCTGCGCTCTCAGAGTGCTTTTCTAGTTTTTAAAGTGATGTTCATTTTGTTGCTCCTACAGTGCTCACACTATTCTCCATCTGCCTTCAAAAAACAACAACAAACCAAGATCCAATAAAACTTCTTACTACAGTGTTTAACCTACATATGAGCATCAGCTCAGTATTTTGTGGTAGATGTGGTCACATCACATTCCATCAGAACCTTTACTTCTCTGATGAAACATTTCTACCACACTCTACCACACGCTATCCCTAATGCACGAAAGATTTTCACACTGAAATGATTTCTGTCATAAAAGCAAAAAAACAAGAACAAAACAAAACAAAATCAACAACATAAAAATTAAGAGATCCCCTGACAGAAAAGACGGATGAAAGCATAAAATCAAGGAGCTGTTGAAGCCCCTTGATAAAGTCACCTGCAATGCATGCCCACAGGAATTTTATATTTGTCAGCAACACTATACCCCTTTAAAAAGGGCAAGGTTTACTGATGGTATACCCTGAAATTCACATGTGCACATTGCGAGGTACTTTAGATACTTCATCATATTATCACTCTATCATTTACAACACCGCATCACGTCACATAGGCTTTGATCATCATCCTGTACTAAGTGCTGATATTATCACCAGCTCATATCCGACCCCAACAGCACAGTGGCTGTAGTCTGCAAAACTAAACCCCATTGCATGTTGCAGCTACACGAGCAACGAATGGCGTCGATGCTCCAGGGGTCTGTGTCATGAAGTCATCACATAAAATGTCTTTGCATAAACCTAAGAACGGCCAAAGTCGCTCATGTATGTAGCTATGACAGACTTTCAAAGAGAAGCAAATCCATTTCATGAAGTCTCTCATAAGTGTGTCTAATACTAGTAAGTGAAAAGTCTCTCACAAGATTTTCATGGAACAGACTTTTAAAAGAGCCATCTTGCTCTCACCTGTATCAAACACTACTGCAAAAGTGGATATTTTTGCCTGAGTAATGTTTTGCTCTCGGCCTGGTACGATTAGTTTTATGTTTTTATTTCAGTGGAATCAAGACATGAAGTACTAGAACATGCAGCAAGCAAAAATATTTGCGCACTTTTATTTTTCCGTTAGTTTCTGATTGTGCAAAATGTGTGGGTTCACATGCCTACGGGCAATAGTAAATGTATTTACTTTTGTGTGCCCTGACCCTTACATAGTCTCCATATATTTCATTTTCAATTTGTGTAACGTGTACAGTACAACGTATCCTTTGTAATGTTCATTCTGGTTTTTGTTTCATGTTTGTAATGTTTATGATATGTATCCTATATTCTTTACCTGGTCAAATAAATAATAATAATAAAAATTTCAACATTGTACAGTGTGTCCCATTAAAAACAAAAGAAAAAAAGGTTAGATTAGAGAAGTGCCAGACAGAAGGTGGAGGGACATCAAATTTTTTCATATGGGATCGGCAGAAGAAGTATAAATTGAGTAAGCATAAAGGTAAGTAGAATGCTTCCTCTCTTCTAAGTATCTGCGTTGTCGCTGATGGGATATTTTGTGAGGAGGAGCACAAGCTACAAGCTTGACAACAACTGAGAATAAGTTCTGTGATGTAGGATGGAGAAAGGTTATCACCCCATTCAAGGACACACTGATTTTGCTACAACACGAGTTTCCTATGGACACTTTAAATACCCAAGTATACTTGGGACTAGTCTGTAACAGGTTAATTGCCCAGAAACACAGAGTATTTCGAAGATAATGCATTCTTCAACTGGTAACCAGTAAAATTTACAAGAGATAGAGAATTGCAATTCAATTTGCCACTGCTATTGCACAGTTGTAGCATTACATTTTTTTCTCTCTTTAT
>NW_027273452.1:0-13234 GCF_040938485.1 Diadema antillarum | reverse complement strand
AATGGAATTGATAGGCATATTCCACGTGGTTGTGAATGTGAAAATATGTAAGTGTGAATACATGTACATACACATATAGCTTTGAAGTCAAGGACCACTATAATTGGGCCAGGCAAGATCGGAAACACTTGAAAGGTCACTCTACGTCCGGCCATAATTAAACATTATGAAAATGTGCAGTACTGCATGATTCGACTGTGGTCTACTAGCTGTAGCGGTCTATTTTACTGTTTGTTTATTTCTTTTTCAATTTTTTTTTCTCGGAAAACGTGAACATATATATCAATGAAATG
Organism: Diadema antillarum; assembly: GCF_040938485.1. NCBI lineage: Eukaryota > Metazoa > Echinodermata > Echinoidea > Diadematoida > Diadematidae > Diadema > Diadema antillarum. Next base: position 12,941 of record NW_027273452.1, on the reverse strand, counting down.
ACACACCGATTAAAGGGGTAGTATAGTTTTGGTTGAGATGGGAATTTAGGTTTTAAAACAAAGTGTCCTAATAAAAAATAAATCCCACCTTTGAGTGGTTCACAATTTACAAGCATGCTTTTCAAGTGGACCTCTCAATTCTTTTTTTTTCTCCAGACATAAACTTGTATATTGGGGGTATGCATGTATATTTCTTTAATCTGTTCACCATTACCTACCATGTAAAGTCGAGTACATGCCTATGTTATATCTTCTGATTCATTTCGTGTTATGTTTGCTGAAAAAAGAAAGAATGAAACAAATTAAATGAATGAATTAGGACCTCTATGTTTTTATATATCTCAGCCAATTCAAAACCGATTTTTCATTAAAAAAAAACCAACTTCGAATTCCTATTAGATGTGAATGCTCTGTAATATTTCATATAGGTGGCTTAGAGTTAAAACTTGAATCCCATCTTTACCAAAACTATCCTTTAATGTGAAAAAATACTTATAAAGCAATTCTCTGTATGATTCATAATTCTTGTCATTGGAAGAACCTTTTTATATTTTATGCAACATCACGATTCACTGTATGTTGCAGAACAAAGCATGTACTGAAAAAAAAGGGGAAATATGCAGGAGACTGCTACTAGTATCATCATGATCATAAGCAGAGCTTGACTATAGGATGGTGGCCTAAGAACAAATTAAAATACTGTAGTTTGGCTCAGTCGGTAGCGCGTCTGCCTCCCGATCCAAAGGACCCGGGTTCGATTCCCAAGTCCTGTATATATATATAGTTGACAAAATGTTGTTGTGTGATCATACGGTCCCCTCTACTAAGAGGCAAAAAATACTGCTCCTCGGAAAGGACATTATTCAAATGGAGGTCCGCGTGTGAGAGAGTCATAACCCAAACACGTGAAGGACCTCACTTCATTCATTCGTCATCGCAAAGAGCAAGGTGCTAACCGGTGAAGTGGCCCACCTACCTTCCCACACAAGATCATCTCGTGATGGGTTGCATAGGCCAATAGCCCTTTGAAGATAAGAGAAGAAAAGACGATTGATTCTTTACAACTGGTTTACAAATTGCCCTACATCGACGTAAATAAGCACTGAATTGATCAGTGTTTTAGTAGTAGCCATGATTAAACAAAAAAATCGTAGGTGTACGTACTCGAGTACGATTCTAACCAACGACCTCCTGATCTCCGGACAGGCGTCTTCTCCACTAGACCACCGAGCCCGGGCACCAGCTTCCGCCCGATTATTAAATGTTGGTTCTAATTCTTATTTTCGTCGATGTAGGGCAATTTGTCAGTCAGGTGCGATGAAAATATGTCGACTGAAGAATTATTTCATAAATTTGAACGATTGAATTTTTAAAGGTAAAGTAGGACCTAAGAGAATGTACATGTGACAGTATACCATTAATCTTAGATAGGAATGATGTGCGTTGTCCATGCGCGTGGGGTATTGTGATTATTGTGTATGTATAAATTTGGGTTTGGTGAGTCGTTTTGCTCTTGGGTAAAAATTATGTATAATGGAATTAGTAGTTGTGTTATAAACGGAGGTGTTTCGACGGCTATTTTGATATAAAGCGAGGGGTGAGGCAGGCGACCCACTTTCACCATATTTGTTTTTATTGGTAATGGACATTTTGGCACAGGCGGTGAGAAGGGAAATGGGATTAGAGGGAATTCAGTTTGATAATTTTGAGGTCGGCAAGTTTTATATATGCTGATGACATGATCCTATTTGTTAGACATATGTCATCAATTACCAGAGTACAGGAAATCTTTATGGAGTTTTATGAATTAAGTGGTTTAAAGGTAAATATTCATAAAACAAAGGTAATGAGGACAGGGAAGGAAAAGGGAGATCTGAAAGGTTACCCATGGGAAATGTTGTAACTGAAATAAAGATTTTAGGGGTGTATTTTGCATTGGATATCAAGGTCAGAGAAGAATTTGATCATAAAGAGATATGAATAAAATTAAAAGACTCTTGGGATGGTGGCGACAAAGAGATTTAACTGCAGTGGGAAAAATATATTGCTTAAAACATACGCTTTATCTAAATTATATCATGTTTCTTCATCATTAGAGGTTCCAAAGTGTGTGTGTGTATGTGTGTGTGTGTGTGTGTGTGAGTGTGTATGTGTGTATCTATGTGGGTGTGTATGTGTTTGTGTGTGGGTTGGTGAATGTGGGTGTGGGGTGGTTTAGGTTTTAGTTAATCGGGGGTTGGTGGGGGATGGGGATGTGATTTGGAAGAAGGGTAGTTAATGGTATATACATGATATATATTGGTAGGATTTAATAGTTAGGATAGATGTAGATTTGTTTTCGGTTGGGAGGGGAATGGTTGGTCTTTTTTCTTCTTCTTCTAATGATTTCATTCTAGATTTGTATAATGTATTTGGATTTTTTTATGTATATGCCCTTGTAAGTGAGAAGGAGTTACACGATTCAATATATTCAAGGGATATAGGTTTGGTAATTGTCAAAACTTTCTAGTAAAGAAATTGTTAGTAGGGTTGACTTATAATCGAGTTATTTATGTTGAAGAGAGATTATTTGCAGTATAAATTGACAAATGGATTTGTTTGTGTTTTGATTGCATTTGTACTGATTTTTGTTCATGTTACACCCAGAATGGGTTGATTTATGAATGATTTGAATGAAATCAATTAATATCAAGGAAAAACAAAAAAATAAAATAAATGTGATTTTGATGTGTGTTTACACATATCTAGGCAAGAACAATAGCATAAATATTCATCCCTAAATAACAACCACTTCGTTCGGATGGGACCTATTTAAGGTCATCGCTCTCATGGTTACAAGCGTTAATTGCTTCCTGTAAAGCTGATCATAATACATGTATTAACAAAAAAGAAATTAAAAGAAATATTAATCCACATAATCTGTGCTGTTAATAAATTCTGTCAGCACGGACAGCAGGTCACGACTGACCAGCATTTTGGGTGTTCCACAAAGGTGCGGTAAGAATACGTTCTCCATTATAATCGATATGCGTTATTAATCCAATCATTGATGGCGGGTAACAGTTCTTTTATTCCGAAGGTTCGTTATTCCGAAGGTTCGTTATTCCGAAGGGTCGTTAATCCGAAAATGTGATAAGGTTTGTTATTCCGAAGGTTCATCAATCCGAAAATGAAATGAGGTACGTTATTCCGAAGGTTCGTTAATCCGAAAATGAAACAAAGCTCGTTATTCCTAAAGTTCGTTACGGATCCTATTTCATTCGGATCAACGAACCTTCGCATGGCGAACCCTATTTCATTTTCGGATTAACGAACCTTCGGAATAACGAACCCTATTTCATTTTCGGATAAACGAACCTTCGGAATAACGAACCCTATTTCATTCTCGGATTAACGAATCTTCGGAATAACGCCACAAATGTTCGGATTAACGAAAGCAAAGAATGAAGGTTTTTCAACTTTTGTAATTCATTTGTCAAGATTAAGACGCATATCTTGTCACTGGCAATTATTTTAGAAGTCATTGTCTTAAAAGAAATGACATTCTAGGTTCACAATAAGTTGATACTCTGAATAAATATTGCGAACGTGTTTGGAGTTTATACATCGTTTCTGTACGTGCGCACTTTCGTTCCAGAGATTATAATTATGTTGAAGACCGTCATCAGACATGTACGAAAAGGGAGATACTGAACCAACTCTTAGCAGTTACACTAAATTGTCTCTAGACTGTGACAAACAAGACGAAAAAAATGAACTACATCTCATGACAGGAGTGAAAATAAGTCCGATGATCAGAAGTGAACTGCTGTTAATGCATGTATTTATTTTTCAAGGCCTGATGGGTCTGAATGTTTCCCGCGAGCACCTGTTGTGGTTGGGAATGCTATCCTACATTGTTTAAAGGGTATCGCGCCACAAGGACTTAGTTTTTGCTACATCATGACAGATACACCACTCTTAACACGTAAATATCACAACAGTAATTACCTAAAAGATTCCCAACATTATTTAACAAGATGACAACATGATTCGTGAAATATCTTGCCGGCCAATGCGCTGTAACGGTACATCATTCACTGCGATGGATGTAAGTGGATGTAGGGCTTAATATCAATGCTCCCTGCATTCACGTAGTCTCTAACCTCGCGTGGATGGCAGCAGGTCTTTGCCTACTGTACTTCGACTTTGTATTATCATCACATGAAAGTTAGAATCAATAACCTTTTAACGTAGTACACATATCATTGAAACGAACAAGGTGAATGAATTTGCTTTAACGTCGTTAATAATTTCTTAGTTTTCTCTATACAGAAATCGTTATATTTCAACTGCATGTATTTTATATACATATTTTATATAAGCAATATATATAGAAAAGGTGAACAAAAAAGCCTTTCTTCGTCTTATGGTCCCCTTTAAGGGGCGTAAGCTGCGTATGGCTCTTAGCCAATATTCGTAAAGACACTTCGGTAAAGCAACAGGTGTCGGCACCAGGTGCTCTGCAATCAAGCCTATCAAACTACGTCGACAACACGCGATGACGACAAAGTTGTCAAACACATGGCAAGTTGCCTTCATTTTGAAACCTCCACAACTATCCGATGGTCCATTAGAGCACATCCAGTGACCAGACATTCCCATCTTCGTGGAAATCTTAGCTTTCTGCGTTACACAATCACTAATGATAAAATAGTGATGATGATGATACTACTACTACTACTAATAATAATAATAATAATAATAATAACAATAATAATATAATAATAATAGTAATAATAATAATAATTATGATAATAAAGATAATGTCTTATTCATCCACGGTAGCCTCTTCAGTGTTGCCACTGCTCTACCAGAGGGCCCTGCCATTATCATTACCCCACCGTTGCCAGGTACCCATTTATACACCTGGATCAAGAGGGACGCGGTGGGTAAAAACATCTTGTCCAAGGAAGTAAGCACTGGCGGAAATCGAACTCGACAACAGGTCCTCAGATTGGGAGTCAGGTCACGGAGTCGTATCCACTATGCCACAGCGCCCCCTATGATCTTATGTCGGCGGAAGTACAATGAGCAGTAGATGCGTTGCACGCAGCTCCAACAAAAAGAAAGTGGGCACCTGAGAGAAAGACAGCAAGATTGCATAAGTCTCTCCTTCCCCGAGTCCAAGGGATGAGCTTGTCGTGTGTCATCTATAAGGTTATGAAACAGTCATATTGACGTTCATTATAATAATCAGATTAACAAACACAAACACACACACACGCACGCACACACACACACACACACACACACACACAGATGCACGCACATACACACGAAGGATGCAGAGAGAGAGAGAGAGAGAGAGAGAGAGAGAGGAAGGGAGAAATGGGATGAGTTCATTCCGAATAATCCCTCTTATTATACATTCTCAATAACACTTCAGATGTTTCTTTTTTCTACATGTTTAGGAGATTTCTCATAATCATTACTTACTTGAGCATTGGATCCCTTTCTATTTAGTGAAGATCTTTGTAGTTTGATGCATTCTGCGAATTGAAATATAAGAGCATTCTCTGAATAGAACACTCATATTGACCTGGAAAATATCACATCCCCATTACTCGTGTCACCAATTCCCTATCAATATCATTGAAGTACTTTTCTTTTTCTTGATGGAACGAAGAAATAGGAAGACAAAGCCGAAATACAAATAGTCGATCAAAAGCTTACGCCGTCGCTCACGCATTCAAACATCTTGATAATTCCTTTTGTATAAGCCAATCTGTGGCTAGTGCGAAGGGTGACACGTGCACTGAAGCGTATCAGTCACAACTTGCACAGATTATCTCAGGCATTATGCTTTACCTCGTTCATTTTCTATACCTGCTTTCATCATGCTTGTAGCTCAGGGTCTCACTGCACTGGTCCTCCATCGACAATCCCGCCAGAGGCTAGGAGAAGGTTCAAACTCAAACCCGTCAGTAAAGTACATTGTGGCTAGGAGGAGTGCTCTCAAGCTTCTCTCTTGTTATTGCTGTTTTTCTCATTTCATGGACACCTGCTCAGACGGGATATCTCTTTTACAACCTTCGTATTTTGCCAGAGTCCTATCTGTACAGCCCTCTGCATTCCTCTCTAGTTATCCTAGCCTTCTGTAATTCTTGCGCAAATCTGTCATTTACACGATCGGAATCCTGAATTCCGCAAGGCGGTAGGAGAATTGTTCAAATCAACCACTACCACCATGACCACATCGGGGAAGAAAGGGTTTGTTCAGCGATAAATAACAGTCGTACAGATTCAACAATGTACAATATCGATGTCTAAGAATCCTTTCGACATTGAGCCTTCATGTTCCTTCGCGAAATGCATTGTATAAGAAGAGTAGTACATTTTCGTTGAATGTTCATAACAATCGTCCCTCGTCTGCCAACTGAAGTAATTGCTCCAATCAACAGTTGATAAACGCACAGTAGATGAGTGAGTTTTCTAATTCACTGCAGATGTATGAGTGGTTCATTTGGTTCGCAACAATAATGAATGAACATGAATGCAGGTAGAAAAAGAAGTTCAACTCTGCTTCTTACGTGTGACACAGGACTGGTATTGCAATACCTTTCAGACCAATGAACACCTTGAAAGGTGCAAAGTTTCACCTTTAGTCCTTTCCAAAACATCGAGTAAAATGTGTACAAATTTCATATTCATACTTAAGAAAACGAAATAAACGTTTGCACACAGAGGGTTGAATTACCTCTCTGGTCTGCAAGGTGCCAAGTTGCACCCGTAAAATAATATGTTACAATGGTGCCACATGTAAAGGTTCAAGCTGAAATCATTTTTCTTTAGAGTGTAGAAAATCGCAGAAAAGAACATTATAAAACTGCGAAAGATGAATGTCACGTCACTTCACTGCACATTCTATTTTCCTAACTTTTGCACTGTAACTTTTAACTAATTAATTTTGATTGAATTTAACTAACTATAACTTTTTGCACCTCACTTTGAATGATAAAGAAAGTGTTAGACCACTTGAGATAGTATAAGCACTTTGACTGAAAGACACTGCACTTCGCATTTATCTTTCACGCTGATCAACTTCCACATAAGCAAGATGTGTTATCTCCTTTAGATGAATACGAAAAGTTTGATGAATTCAAAGGTACTGTTCACCATTGGGAACAGTGATTTACATAAGTTCAAGATATCACATTTGTTGCATATGTGTAGGTCTGTTATATCGCAAAACATCCTACCATGTAAAATTTCTTTCTGCAGTATAGCATAACATATAATGAGATATCATTATATTTCTCAATAAACCATAATTGTAGACGGTTAAGTCTCGGAACATTTCTATCATAACTATTGTTCACCTACTTGACATTAATTATGCTGATTCAAATTTTTATATCGGTTGTTTCTATCCCTAGCTCAAATTTTAGAACTGTTTTGAAGCACTAAAGCTGTTTCCTTGTTTTCATATGCAAATTGCAAATTATGCCTATATCTATAAGAACTGCTGAAGTTCCGCATACACTTTGGTGTTTATCAACATGTACTTATGTTTTCTGAACCTCTATTTTTTCTACATGAGTAGGTATTCTCTTTTGCAATTTTGCCATTCAGATCTTAGTATCTGAGTCTCCATGTTTTTGTAGAATCATTTAAAATCATGAATCAATCAAAAAAACAGTGATATAAAACGACAGCGATTAAAATTAGAAAATATTACCCAAGCGGCAGTTAAAGAAATATATAGATTGTATAAAACCTTTACACTGATGGCAACTTAACATACCCATATGGCCCAACGTTGATATAAACACATGATTAACACGTACATACAAATTACATTGTAGAGACATAGATTAAGAACATAAGGACATAATGCCCCCAGAAAGCCTCGATAGCGAAAATAATCTACCGTCAGCTCAGTTAAATTCAGTTATAATTTATCCTCCTGGAAGCAGATGAGATTCGGATTTTACTGACTGAATACATGTATTTTCTCAAAAGCCATATTATACACTGACGGCAGCACCAAATGAATTAATGGCTATACATGTACTTTCTGTGTCTTACTGATCATAACAGTTTATAGTGTATATACCAAAGTAGGCTTTATGTCCAAATCATGTTCTACTCCGGAAACCAAGATAACTCGGTCACAGTAATAGTACACATTTTAGTATTTTTTTTTGGTACTATTAAATCACCTGGTCTTATCTTTCTACCCGTTCTCCGTTTCTTTTTCACAAACACTAGTTACTTGGGGCTTACAGCCCAAACAAGCTAGCTTTTCATGTAGGCCCCGTCATTACTTCTCTTTGTTCAACCCCATTTCGATTTGACCAGTTATCATTACAATTACTGTGTTATCACCTGTATATTGTTTGTTTTCTGCACATTGTTTACAAAGTAAAAGAACTTGTATCATTATTTCTGTTGTAATATTTATATATGAGAAGTATGAAAATAGAATGAGTTGAAATGAATTGAAACACGGGTACACGACTATACATTATCATTTTGAATCAATTCACCTGCAATTTTGTTCATAGATCAACCGGAACTGAAAGGAAGAGAAGCCAATTTTTCATAGTTTTCCAACTAGATTGGCTTACTGCAATGGCGATTAGCACATTGGATAACTTGTTCTCTTTCTTAGTGTTTTATTGATCCATCACATTTCACATAGGAAACAGAGCATAACATGGTATTATATTGGATAATTTACGAAATGAATTAAGTTTATATAAAACCACCTAACTCACATAAAAAAGAACATAATATGTTATGCCTTATGAACCTAATGAGGTACATGTATTCTTGTGAGTGTTTTGTCTCGCTTTGGGTAAATGTTATCATGTATACAGATTTAATAATCTATGAGCAATGCCATCAGGTTACGGTTTGGTAATAGAGTGAGCTTTACAGTACTATGGCGCAAGTGATTTGTTCCTTCGTGCGGCGTGTATGGTGTGTGTGCGTGTGTGTGTGTGTGTGTTTGTAATTCAAAAGGAAAACCGTCTAAATATGTTTGGCGTATGATATTATTGGCTGACTTCAACCCATGCACTGCTCACGCGCATCATATGAGGACTATTTAAGCTTAAAGTTACAGTTCCAACACATCATTTTAACGAAGAAGTGTAATGCGGATGTACGTGACTTGCGGGGGTATCGCTAATCTGTGCTAAGGAGTCAACTGCTTCGGGTAAGATTTGCTAGTTAAATTTGCTCAAGCCTACAATAGAATAATCACCTCTGATCAGAGACGGTATTGATATTATAATTAGCATTGTTTCAATACCTTAAGAAATGAATACATTGTACTCATTAAAACGCGTTTAAAGTAAGGAACTAAGCAAATCAGCTTCAAACAAATTAGGCTCTAACGTTCTACAATATGATTATAGTCCCGTTAATCACGATAATAGCTTATAGCATCTAGTCTAATGTTGGAAATGACTGATTACTATATCATTCTAATTTCAGTGTTGAGGTGTATCCAAAGAAATTGTAGTACAGTTATCTTTGTCATATGTTGTTGTCACAAAAGATGTCTTAATTTCGCAAAGATCTCCGAAGGCTTTTCTTGGCGAGGATAAGATCTCACTAGTCGGTTTAATTTTCTTGTGTAACGACTTTCTCTTTTTTTTCTCTTCTGCAATCCGAGTATTTGACAAAGTAAAGTTCGAATCAATTGTGTTCTGCTGAAAATGCATGCAGTGCCGCCCCATTCAATGAAGTCTAAATAAAACAATCCTGCACTTCAATTATAGAGAGCAGCTGAAATCAAGTAACATCTAAACTTTTACCTGTTTCATTGAAGATGATGTAGGTCCTAACGTTAATGACCAAATATAAGTAGATCGGAGTGAATACTTCATGACCTCCAAACTTTCCTGCTAGTTGGTAACCAGAAATTTACGAAATTGTGTATGAGCAGTCAAAACGCCAAAGACTTGATTAGTTTTTACAGCTAAAAAACAATAATGTGCGAAAAATGACTTATGATTTCATTTCATTTCAAAAATGAAAATGTAATGGTTTATCAGTTCGTCCAAAGACGCCTGACATTATAGATCGACCACTAGTTATATGTTTGCAGTATTCTATGTGTATCTCCTAGCTGGATTTTATGTATAGGCCCTATTTCATTTTGTATATTATGCCTCCTAGCTGGATATCATGTATTATTCATTTTTTTAAAACATTTGATGTATTTTTTTATTCATTGAGAAATATGAAAATAAATGAAATGAAATGAAATGAAATGAAATTATATCACCTGATTTGCATACGTGATAGCAAGTAATATCACTGTTTCTTAAAAAAAAAGAAGAAACGTTTGCCATTTTGAAATTCCATTGACGTCCAATTTGACATTTTGATGAGATTTCATCGGTTTGTATGATTTCACAAAGTTTTCAAAGTCAAAGTAAGATTTTTATGGTAATGCGCTTTCAATGATTTCCTGATATCACAAAGACAAGTAAACTCATCCCATTTTTTTGTTGATATTATATTCTTTACAGAATTAAAAAAAAAACGAAAATGAGGACATTGGCATCTCGGACGATCGTTCTCCTTATCATATCCAGAACAGTCAATCTTACACTCACGGCGCAGCCGGTCACAACTGTGCCTATTCAATATTTTACCCAAAACACTACGTTGCATCAGATGTCACTTTTAAAAGTCATTCAGACAGTGAAGTTATCAATGGCAATTCGACGACACATATGCAACCTTTAGACAATTATCCAGTTTCTACCCGATTAGAAAAGATTTATTTCACATCGAAACAACCCCATACCACGACAAAAGCGATCCAATAAAGACATTCCTACAAAGGGATTTTAACGTTTTGAGAATCAACCGTGAAAATCAAACTGAAATCTATACACAGAATGCAGAGATTACTACGCTGGATTTCACTCAGGAAAATAAGGACGAAACTGCATTTCCCCAGCTGCTTTGGAAGTGGCAGCCAGCTACATGGACATGGGTGACGATTCCGCAACTAGCAATGTCCATATTAGGAATAGTGGGCAACCTGACCGTAATTTCGGTGGTATTCCAGAGGCGAAAGAATGCCGGTCGACTGATGCGCTGATCGGTGCTCTTGCCGCTGCGGATTTCTTGACGTCGGTGTTCATGATCCCGTTGCCTACGCCACTCAGGGTTCCTGGAACATGGCTTGGAGAAGTCTACTGCAGGTAGTTTACACCTCCATGTTAATGTGGGTTTCAGTGGATGCCTCAATTTTCACTCTGACCTTAATTCCAGTAGAGAGATACATTGCGATTGCCCACCCTCTTCATTTTAAACGTCTTGTAACGCGTCAGAGAGTTGGCAAAGTTGTTACCTTAACATGGATGGTTTCGTTTTTGGCAAACTTTTTCTTATTTTTTGTTGCTAGCGCAAAGGACGACACGTGCATTGAGGTGTTCAGTCACAGCTAGCCCAGGTTATGACAGGCTGTATGCTTTTCCTCGTTCAGTTTCTCATACCGGCTTTCATTATGCTAGTAGCCCAGGTCTCACCGCACTGGTGCTCATCGACAATCCTGCCGAAGGTTGGGAGAAGATTTGAACTGCAACAAGTTAAACCGACATCTAAGTATCTTGTAGCTCGAAAAAGTGTTCTCAAGATTCTGTTCCTTGTTGTCGCTGTTTTTCTCATCTCGTGGACACGGCACAGACTGGATATCTCTTGTACAACCTTCGTGTTTTGCCAGCATCCTATTTGTACAGCGCTATATTTTCTACTCTAAATGTCTTAGCCTTCTGTAATTCCTGCGCAAATCCTGTCATTTACACAATTCGAAATCCTGAATTTCGCAAGGCGATAGGAGATTTGTTCAAATCAACCACTAGCATATCAGGTAGAGCAGCTTTATTCAGCGAAAAAATAACAGTAAATACGGATCTTCAATCTACAATGTTGATGTCTAAGAAACTTGATCGACTTTAAACGTTCATGTTGCACTAAACGTAAGTTATGAACACAATGTAAATTCGTAATAGATATTTATCATAGTTTGGTAACTTTAAAGCTTGGCAGTGAAAGTGAAGTCTGTAGCTTGTAGATCAACTTAGACCTTTATCATAAGCATTTATTTTAAACCCTAAAAATTTCAATAAATTCAACACACTGAAGACAAATTGTAAAATGTGTTCATTAATACGACCTAGTAAAATGTGTTTTCTGATGCAATATGCAAAATATTGTAATGTGCGTACCTGAATTTAAAATCGGACTCTAATTACTAAATTTGTGGCAGTAAATTGATTACTACTATAGTAGAAATGGTATAAGACAATCATTGTAGCAATGACAAGGAATAGAGAGTGGCACATTCTATTTGGGCTTTGTTATTCGTTCTATTATGTTTTATTTGTTTTATTTGTTTTAGCACATTATTTCAAGCATTGCTAAGCAAAAATGATAAAGAACAGTTTGACGTTTCGTGTTGACATAAATAAAATCAAAACTTGGAGCAGGGCTAAAAAAAGAAGAAAAAAAACTCGATTTCGGTCTCTGGCAAGGTCCTGATAGAGAAACATTAACACTGTCATGGAATCACAAAGCTTTATTTTTTCCTCATTTGTTGAAACAGATAAAGTCAATGTTCAATTAAAATCTTGTTGTTTGGCATAATGAGCTCACTCGATTATAAATTAGACGATTTATTGTACATAGAAGTTTCATTTGCTTACTCGAGAATATTGAGTCACGCTCTCTTTAACATTCATATCATCAGTTATTAGGAATGCATAATGTGTGAATTAATGATTGCTCTGATTATTGATTCATTGGGTGCAGGTCATGAGTCTGACACCCACGAGTCATACAACCACGAGCTCGATGCGAGGCAAACAAGGCCTGCGAATCCGACACTACGCAAAAAAAAAAAAATAACCATGAGTCCACCAGTAAGCAAG
>NW_027273451.1:0-12249 GCF_040938485.1 Diadema antillarum | reverse complement strand
CCCAGATAATCGGCATGGCTCGCCCTTTCCAGCACCCTGTAGGCCCCCTCCCCACACGGCTGGGGGCATGCTGGCGCTGGATTACTCATCCTACATCGAGGGGAAATCGGCGCAGCTTCCGCTCAAGCAGGGCCCCTCTCCACCGATACTACTTCATTTTTATTTCTTTTAGACTTGAGAGGAAAAAATATCGAGGACCTGTGCAGTGTACCTCTATCTAAAAGCGCGCCATCTCTTGTCGTTATTATACATCTTTCCGTTGATCATTTTTCTATGCTCTTACTCCTTTGTTTTCTCCCACATTTTTTTTTTTGGGGGGGGGGGCGGGGGCTGGTCAAGGACGTCATGTGAGATGATCATTAGTTTAAACATTACGAAGGAGAGAGGTGTATTCATCATAATCATAACTAATTCGTTTCAAACCTGTCCGCCGACACAATTTTCGATATGTTGCGGAGCATACGCTCACAGGGATTCGGCCGAGGTGATTCGGGGATTGCGGACTTGAAATGACCGTCATCGGAACACCCTTTTTAAATGCCCCGAAATCTATTGCAGATTGGCCAGAGACAGAAAACTAACAGCTAATTCTTAATACCAACATAGGCCCATTCCCAAATTGGGAAACATTTCCCAACTCGTTAATTAAAAATCTAGCCAAGCTTAGTGATGATCACTCACAAATATTGGAATCTCGGCATGAAATTCGATACATGTTTGACAAGACCATCCAATTAGTATAAATCAAGAAGTGCCTCACGTCCTTCTAAAGTTGGAAACGGAATGCTAGTGGAGACTTGCAGTAAAGGGAATAATTGATCTACAATTAATGTTAACTAATGTCTTATATCTGGATAATACATGGACTGACTTTACAGACGGTTACACACACAAACACACATACACACATGTATAACATAATTTTATGCATACATATATGTGTTTGTGTGTATCCAGCAAGTACGAGCAAGCCACTTCGTTGGATAACTTTTCAACATCCGTCATAATGTATCTCACATCTGCGTATTTTCTGCAACGGGTAACGTAGAGTTGAGCATTGCTGCTATCAAGTTGGACGAAACAAACAGCCAAACAAGAAAATACACTTGATTACCATCGTCTCTTGTCTGTTCAACGGCGAAGTCCACACATTTTTTACCCAGTGTCATCACTATCATAAGTCTAATTACTAACTCGTACGGGCATTTTGTTACTATTGTTGCTGTTGCTGGTGAAAATGACATGTAAACACATTAACTCGATCTCTCTATCTAGTAGTCAATGGACCATTCTTCCTACGAAATGGAGTTTTGCATCTTTACCCCCGATAACTGAATGACGTCCTGCAAGCGTGGAAGGGAAATCAAACAAAATCCCGAATATGATATTATTATCAAGAATGTTTCGAATTTTCTCTCCTTGTTCTGCGTGAATGGATTTGGGTAAATGATATTTTATTCAGTTTACTTGATAAAAGATTTTGGCACCAAGTATCGCAATAAAGTTTTATGGGTATATAATAATGGACGAGATTGCAAATACTTCGTTTGTGCAGAGCAAATATTGTGAACTATACAAATACTCTACAGTACGATGGCTACCTTCTTCACACAACCTCATTTGCCTATAACAGACTAGTCTTTATTTGACTGCCCAGGTGATGTCTGAAATCACATGACATTAAGGTTGTCATCACTATATAGCCTCAGTCCAATTCGCATTGGCTTATTTCCTCCCTATCCGGATGAGTCGGCCTGAGTCAAAATGAATGTCACTGCGTCACACTCTTGGCAACTCCTTTTAAAGCTACCGAAACGTCCACATGAAACATAAGCGTTATTCCCCCTCAATTTCTTTGGCGTTTTCACTCATATTTTGTGAAATTTAAAGAAATGATGAATTCTATATGAAAATTAACGAATTAAACTGAAGGGTCTTACACTAAGGTATGGGTTTGCTGAACTACGAGCAGGTGGAACACGCAATGAAAGAAAGACAACTAGATGCGAACATAATCATGGAAAATGATACATTGTTTGGAAAGTATCATGCAAGGTTTAGAACAACTCTCCACTTGTTGCTCAAATTCTTGCCGTCACATCATCATGCACTCATATACCGTCAGCTCTTTCTAAGTGGTTGTTGGAACTTGATACAATAGTCTAACAATGCTGTCAAAAGTGAAGGCAAATGTAAAATCAGACAGACAGACAGACAGAAAGCCAAACAGACAGACAGACAGACAGACAGGGGGGGGGGGGAGTGTAAAGAAATTAGGATGGACAGTAAAAACAATGGACGGAATTCCCCGCAGACCGTTATTGACCCGTCTTGCCCTTTTTGAAACCTCGAGATGACAGATTTCCGTCCCCTTGTTTTTCCCTCAAGTTCACACCACTATATAACTCAATCTACGTATGATTGCTTGATATAAGAATTTGCCAAAATTGGTAAATGGGTGCATAGATAAATGAATAGATGCATAATGAAAAGCGATGATGCATTCTAACTCGCATATGGGATGATGCTTTGTCAACAGCTGACCTCTTTTTCTGTTCGGGGGTCAAACTTTCTCGCCACTACAATATTGACATTAATTAAAGTCTGTAGCTGACTCATTTAACGAAACTTGTGTGCAAATTAATATCACTAATGAGGAATTATGATTTTTGGCGACGCGTTACGAGCGACTAAGGAGAAAGGAAAGGAAAGTGTAAGAACATGCCTAATGGTAATGATCATGGCAATGGACTAGTAGTAGCAGTAGTAGTAGTAGTAGTAGCAGTAGTAGTAGTAGTAGTAGTAGTTAGTAGTAGTAGCAGTAGTAGTGATGATAATAATGATAATGATAATAATAAAAATAATGTAGTAACAGTAATATAAAGTAGTAGTAGTAGTGGTAGTGGTAATAGTAGTACAAGGTGATGTAAAAAAATAAAAGAAACGTTTCCAAACGTCATTGTACGATGCAGAAAACACTTATCAATAATTAGAAGTGAAAAATACTTTTTTGGCACATATTTTGACGGTTTTAACCGTCCTTTCGTGATTTTGTTTTTATCAAATGCCTAGTGATTCATGTCATAAAATCTCATTCTTACACTAATCTTTCTCGCTGTTCACAACTTTTCAGGCGTAAACTTTCTGATTAACTATATAGCGTAGTAGCTATGAAATACGTTTTCAATGCACCTGTTGTTGTTATCAAAGTCCAGTGCGACGTTATGTCATTCATCCAATCAATCTCTATTATGAAATCACAAATACGGGGAAAAGGAGACTAGTTAAATCTACATTTGAATCTACTCTAGTTAATTAAGATATTATACGCTTTACGTGAGGATTGCTTCCTGTGCTAAGGCCTCTTGCACACTGGCAGGCAGAAGTCCAACACGATATAGAACCCCTCTCACTTTTTGGTGGCGTGATAACAAGAAACGATGACCGGATATTGCAGTAAGTGATTCAACCATTTGCCTACACGTGGTTACAGGGTCCTTATACAGTTATACATTGTCCTTGCACTGACAGATGGTTTTCCTGTCTACGATTGTCTCTTTCACTCAATGTCCCCTTTCATCAATGAGGTCAACCTCTAAACCCTTGCACTCTTTGTGTTATTACTTCTATAGATGGCTTTCGTGACACCAATGATCAAGGCTTCAAATATAGTTGAGCCGAAAATACTTTCCGATTCAGCCAGGAGCACTGCTGAGAAAGTTAGGAGCCTACTTACCTACATGACCTATTTCCATGTTAATGATATTGATAGCATATGCATGTCACATCACAAATAAACAAAATGGCCAATCATAATGTACACATTATTATATTCCATATAGGTTCGTGTTCGAAAAATAAACTAACGAATTTAAGTAATAAGTTAGCTTTTACACAGCACTTGCGTTGTGAATATTATACTCCACTTTGGCCTGTACTACTCTGCAGCTTTATCTCATTCTTTTTCGTCATTCTCCATGTTATTTACAATAAAACTATCCAAAGAATAGAGCAGGTTTATTTTTCAAGCTGTTCGCGGGACGAAAATATTCCGCCATCAGTGATCTAGCGTGTCCATTCTTGCATCGCATTGTAGCTTCTAACCTGTAGTAATATCTATCTTTTTTTTTATTATTGTAGAGTCTGGTAAGTGGCGAAGGCCAGGCCTTGCATAAAAAAGGGGGAAAAAAAGTATTTCGGTAGGATTTACGGTAGGCATTACATTTTTTTTAAACACTAAAAATCGGGCTTTTTTGGCATGTTTGTTTGTTCATCTATTTGTATTGGACATTACACAATAGCAAACAGGTTCAAAGAATTACGTTTGAGAATCAACTCTAAAGTTGTCTTCACTGAATTGGAGTTCCTCTCGTCATTAACACCTTGCAACGAAAACAACAAAAACGGGGAGAGTGTGTAGCGAGATGGAGACTAGCACAAGAGAGAAAAGAAAGACCTTTTCATCTCATTTCATTTATTTCATTTCTAAAAGTGTCTAACACATATGAATACAACATTTGAATACGCATAATAACACAACAATGCAATGAAGAAAAAACAAACTATGAACAGTAATACAATTTTCTACATTTCAAGGCAAATACAGAAAAATAAAGTTGTTGGAAATGGAGGAAAGAAATTATTAATGAAACCATTATTCTCTATACTGACGCTAAAACTCACACTGCTTCTCTTAAGAGCAGCAATCAAAACTAAATTAAAAGAGACTATAAGTAAGTTTTTATAATAAGAATTATAAGATTGGCCAAATCAAAATAACAATTAACATGTCATGAGAAAGTACTAATACCACTGATTACGATAGTAATAATTCATCTCATTATGTTTCGTTCTTGTTTTGATAAAAATAAACCAATATCTATTTATCTATATCTCTCATAAAGCAAATGATGATGATAATAATAACAACAATGATAATGATAACAATTATGATAACAATAAATGATGATAGAAATTTAAAAAAATCATAAATTTTCTTTCTGAAAATAAAATTGCTATTGTGTCAATTGTCTGCGTGATATAAGTTTGGACAAACAGAGTAACCCTGTTGATAATGTTCAAGTTTGATATTCTTATTGCATTACAGCACATATTATAATATTTCTAAAATTTCTTGCTCAAATTTTACATTTTCTTTTTTTGCTCAAATAGATACATCGAATGAACAGAAACGGGAGACACCATTTTGTGTGAATGATGCATACCCAGTGTGAGTCATCTGGGCCTCTGCTGGTGAACCAAAAGACAGATTACAAAGTGGTGTCTTTACAATAGATACACCTCTTCATACTCATCTAGAGAAATCAGTTTAGACAAGGTGGCACAATAGAAGGGGCTACTGAAGGTATCATTGAACGAGCTCGCTGAAAGAAGATTTCAAACTTTTCTGCGTACTCCCCTTGCCATTCCCTCTATCTCTGTTATTCTAGGATCATCATTTTGTGATGAGATCAACATTGAAATAATTAGTGTATGTGGTATCGCGTGATTCGCGATTCATCATTAACTCAATTTAACACCCACCGTGCCAACGGGGAGGGGGGGGGGGGGGGTGCCTTGAACTTGGATTAAGAAAACCAGAAACAGCCATCGAGGGCTACGTGGTTTGATATAAGAGGGGGGTTTCCGTTTTTCTTCCAGGCCCCCTATCACGGTATCTATGACAACATGATCAATCGTAGGCCCATTAGGGGATAACATATTTAAAAAAAAAAAATCATATACTGGCTGATTTTTGCAATTGCTTCACCTATCGGGGGCCTACAACATTGTTCTAAAGTTTAAAGAATTCCTGGACAAGCCAATCGAGATAGCAGTGTAGATTACTCACAGCAGCTTCTATACTTGTTACTCCAATCTATAAAGCTGTATGAAACGGGGGAAAGCGCAAAAGAAAGTTTGGAACTTTGATGAGGTCGAACCATTCTGACAAAGACCGGGCTTGATCATGAGAGGATAAAACTCAGGACACATGCGTATGTTGTGTTCTGGAATAGCAGCTCTTCCTAAGCAAAATGTTCTTGTCTTAAAGGGGCACCCCAGACGATTCTCATAATTTCACATCATGTGGTACATAAATCAACAGCTCCATGTATAGATTTGTGGAATTTATTGTGGTTCTTGAGCAGAGAAACAATACTTTGAAAAACCCTAAACAAATTACACTGAACAAGGATGATGACATAGGAGGTTCACATGTTTCAGAAATGTAGCAGTTTAATCCATTTCAATACCGCTTGCTTGCGAGTTCATGTGTGTATAATCTAGGCATGCCTTCTTCTTTTGTTCTGCTTCCTTGAGCCCCAACTCATGCATTCTTATGGTGAATCTGCCATGTCATCATCCTTGTTCAGTGTAATTTGTTTAAGGTTTTTTTCAAAGTATTGTTTCTCTGCTCAAGAACCACAGTAAATTCCACACAAATCTATACATAGAGTTGACGATTTATGTACTACATGATGTGAAATTATGAAAATCGTCTGGAATGTCCCTTTAATGGTTTAGACATTGCACCACTCACACCAGCAATCATACCTCGACCCTACCAACTTCTATATACAACGATGTTTGTTAGTTTTTTTCGAGACAAGTTGCCATGACTAAAATACCTCGAAGATGAAACTGCGAAATCATTAATACTATTTGTCACATGATACCATGGGCGGTAACTCTTCTTTTCCTGAGTTACTCTCATAATGTAAACTTATCGATATACAGTGAGACACGCTGGAATCCGATGCGCCGTTTCCTTTAGAAAACGAAACTCAAGACAAAACACACTACAGATATTGGCTTACTCTGTCACCATGGCAGCCAATGTGCTTTATCTGTAAAACGGAATTTTGAGAACTGGCTCATGCTATTTTCAAGTTCTTATCAGCATGGCCTCTGATCATAGGAAAAGGAATACGCGAGATATTATCAACTTTTGCCGAAATACCGTTGCTAATTTCCATGACAGTGAATCCAAAAGGATAAAAATGTATGTAGGTATGTGAATATGAATAAGCAACCAGTTATACATTGTACTTAAAATGCCAGCGGACCTTCTGGTAGCGTTCCGCGTAAAATTTTATCCGTAAATCTGCTTTAATGATTTGCAAACAAATTGATTTATTAAAAATTCAAAACTTTCGAATGCATAGTCCGACTTTCCTCAAACTTTTACTGATGAGTATAGTACTGGTATTGCTGCATTCACTAAATCCACATGCACATGAAGGTGAACTTGTCCTGTAAGTGCGTGTTGTTGTGGTGGCAACATTCACCTCAGTATTTTAATGCGCGTCATCCATTCCATGCAGAGAAGTGAGAGACAGGCTTTCTTTCCTTTTTATTTCTTTCTTTCCTTCCTTCCTTCTTTCTTTCTTTCCGTCCTTCTTTCTTGTGTAACGTTGACCTCAGAATGAATGCATGCTGTAAATCAAATTTGTTGAAATTTGAGAGTTCTTGATATAAAACAGAGCTCTGCCTGAAATGAATTAAGAGACATAGCGGAGCTTCGAGGTCAAAAGATACAATACAAGCATGTATTCTGTCTAGACTTCATCTCTTTCTTTTTGTAGATAAGCGTATTTTCATGTCACAGTTTACAAGATAAGAAGGTCCTAATATGATTCTGAATCGTTTAAGGCATGCTTACGGCTTTTATGCTGTGTGACAGTAGAAAGATTGTATGATTGTTCAATTAAGAGTCTGATTATTGTCTTCAGATCTCCGACTATTTCAATGACAGACGCATATTCCCGTCAAAAAGGCATGCGTCAAATTTCGTTCAAAAATACCCCATAATATATTGTGATACAGACATGGAGCCATAAGGTCTCGTGCATTGATTTTTTACTATAATTCTATATAGACAGGGCAGAGCCAGGCAAAAACTGCCTTTTTTTCCAGTCAAGGTTTTCTCACTTGATTCTGGTACTTTAGACCATACTTAACAAAACAAGCTTCTGCGCCATCTTGAAATCTGTCCCGAATCCAAGATGGCCGCCAAAAATCCAAAATGGCCGCCAGAGGACCTATAGGGCTCACACCCATAAATATTTCCCCATAGGGATGTGTGTTAAAAATCAAATTTCAAAAAATTCTGTAAAACAGCTGGGAGAAATGAGGTGTTTCAGCTTCACTAACCTGGATAAGTTAGATATACCCTTTCATCCATCAAATTCTCAGGGTGGATAATTCAGTTCAAATTCTGTCCAGGGGTCCACAAAGCCAGACTACGAGTTCTTATCACTCAAAAAATCTCCCATTTTCCGTACACGTACCCAATGAAATATAGTCCCCTCAAATTCCACCAGAAAAGCTTTCATCTTCCAACCAAAATGCAATTTGTAGAGGAATTCATACTCAATATCTACAGCTATTCAGTTTTTTGCCAAACTACATCATTGCTTTTTAATCAATTTTTTTCTTCATTTATTTTGGTATCTTTGGTACGAATTTGTGAAGGGGCCTGGGGCATTCCCTTGTATTTACGGGTGTGAGCCCTATAGGGCTCACACCCGTAAATACAATGGACCATCCCAGATGTTAAGTTAAGTTAAGTTAGCATTACAGTCTCTTTAGTTCACAAAACCATACCCTGAAAAAAGTTTCAGAGAATGTCATAGTCCAATTCAGGTTAACAAGGGCCCACTTGTAGTAGCCATATTGAATTTTCTCAAAGAGCAAACACTCAAATTGGCAAAATACATGCAGAAATAGATTCCTCTCCCCTAAAAACCTAGGGGTAGACACCAAAATCATGGTCATAAACCTTTCAGAACAAAAGATATGACATTTATTAATTTCGGGAGCCGCGTCTGGCGGCCATCTTGGATTTTCGCAATAAAAACAACTGATTTTAATTCTAATCCACTGAATCTTATTTCTCTTACCATTTATCATCAAATACAGTAAAAAAAAACCCATCCCCAGACAAATCTTAACCACAGAAGGCACTTTTTAGGTCCTCTGGCGGCCATTTTGGATTTTTGGCGGCCATCTTGGATTCGGGACAGATTTCAAGATGGCACAGAATCTTATTTTGTTAAGTTAACCAAAATCAAGTGAGAAAACCTTGACTGGAAAAAAAGGCAGTTTTTGCCTGGCTCTGCCCTGTCTAATATGTTTGATCACTCAAACATACTCGTACAGTTCATGCTTTGTTACAACCATCCAGTTGCCACGCACGATCGCATTTGTGCATCGCTATGTCTGCCTCGGCGTCGTGAATGTTATTGTTCTTCGAAAGTATGTATCTTTCATAAAAGGTCAAAATCAATGTTTTGTCGTTGTTGTATTAACAAAAGATTAATGCTTTTCTCTTCTGCGCGCCATTTAACATCACGTGGTGATATTGAATTCTGCATGTGAAATTTTACTTGGATCTCAACAAATGATTGCGAACTTGCACTTACTTGTTGAGTTAATGCTCAGTTGTATAATCATTCTTTATGACATTCAAATCCAATTCGAATCCATGACTTATCCTTTGAATGTTGTAGACTTCTCTCGTTGTTGCCACCCGTATTTTTAAGTCTGTAACCTGTAATGAATTACATGCAGGTCGAATGACCTGGATCGACTTCAGGTGAAACAGCATTTATGATTTTCACATTCAAAGCCAATGATTTGAGATGATGGGCGGAAAATCATAGCATCAGTGTGTGAGTCTAGTCGACGCCGGCATCTGATAGTCGATAGTGAAAGGGGTAAAGGGTCCTCAGGTGTGCTTACCCATCAGAGCACCTTACACTCCACTCCGTTAAAGGTTGCTATGGTAACAGACACGATTACAATTACACAATGTATGTCATCATAATAAAGATCAAGACAAACTTTATTAATAAATGTTATTTCTAACGCGGGGTTAGAAATAGCATTTACGACGGAAAATAAATTATTTGATTTTGGGGGTATTAACAATTCGGCATTGAATTGTATTACAATGCTAATGAGATAAGAAATTTGTGTTTGTAAAATAAAAGAATACCTCGTTTTAATTTATGTAAAGATAGTATATAAGGGAATATTATGAAAAAGAGAAATTTATTGCAAGAAATAATCATATAAACTTGCAAGTGTTTCAGAAAAAAAAAACGGTGTCTGTTTAGACACCTGTTTTCTTGATATGTATTATATTGTATTGTATTGGAAATATTATGATGTATTACGTGTACAGATGTTATGTCTGATGTAGAATAATAAATATCCCAGTGGGGAAAAAAAGATCAAGACAAACAAAATGTTAATGATGATGTTTATATAGTAATGATATTATATTACCGGTGATTATTATAAAATGACAACAATAACCATTATTTTGATAGAAGCGAAGTGGAAGAAGGACCCAACAGCGTCGTCACTTTTCTTTCTCAGAGGCATGGATACTGTCTACATGGCACAGGCAGATACATGTACATGTATGTCACAGGATTTTGCACCTGGGTCGTGGGGGACATCTTGGGTGTCTTCTTAGCTGTAAAGCCTACGTTCTGGACAGGATTAGAACTCGGGAATCATTGTTTTAAGATTTTAAAGTTCTCTCCACACCACCATGATATTGCAATATTTGTTTGTTTCTTTGTTTGCTTGTTTGTTTGTTTGTTTGTTTAATTGTTTGTTTGTTTGTTTGTTTGTTTGTTTGAGTTTTGATTTGTTGTTTGTTGTGTTTGGGATGCTTGTTATCCGTTTTGTTTGATGTCTTCGCGACCATCATAGCACGAGTGTGCTGACACAGAAAAGCGAAACAGTGACATCACGCGCCATCAACGGGAGACGGACGACAGAGAGAACTACTGGAGAACTGTTATTTTCGCGAACAGATAATTTCTCGAATGAGGATGTCACAGACATTTTCGCGAGATGTTGCCTTGACAGCGAATTGACACCAAGGCTATACTGTAAAATCAACATGCACTATTACCTTATGATGATAGCGCATGGCGACATTTTCACGTGTTGTTAAATTCGCAGTCTAATTGTGATTAGCGAAATTCGTGAAAATTATAACCCTCGCGAAAATAACAGCTTATACAGTTAATATAATGGGCCAGAGAGGGTACTGTGCTATGATTATACTACAAGTCGCTCATATACTATAGATGGCAATATATTGGACTATACACTCCTCACTAAACAAGAAAAATAATTTTTAAAAAGGAGGACAAGGAGTAGGAGGACACGAGGGAGAATATCAATTTTATGGCTGAATGAAAAGGAGGAGAGAAGAACAACGATTCCGTGAGGACAAAAATATGAATAAATGATAAACAGAGAGAAAGAAAAAATACAAGAAGGGAATATAATAGAGGGAAAGGAATTCATTTCTTTTAGCTTGTTGCCGTCAATTGAACCCATCCTTGCATTTTTCCACGGATATTCCCTACAGTTGAGGGGAAAGTGAAAGGGCAATCATTCTGGGGGAATGACGGAAACGCAGATGATTGGCTAAACGTCGATTGAATTGTGACCAATCAGCAGACGGAGAAAAATGAAAAAAATAAACAATAATGTCTGTCAAAAGTATCAACGAATATTTTGTTATTTGTTATTGTTACATGTGTCGTGGGATGTTATGGGTTTGGATAGTTTATAATGGGACGTGGAGGAAATCTGCTACGAAAACAGCGGAAAGCGTTCCTGTTTTTGCAAGGCCGTACTTGGAAAGCACCACTTCAAAGACTATAGTTCTCACAGCGCAGGTTCGGACTACGCTCGCACCTATGTCACTCATTGGCAACGGATATAAACTCTCTCATCTTTTTTTTTCTTTCTTTTTTTCTTTTTGTCATTGAGCTGCGCTCAGCACCGGGGCTCAGCATATAGTTGTACCGTGCATATTATGTTACGCGTCATATTTGTATTACAACATATACACAACAAAATCAAATCTTAGTCATTATGGATGTCGGCGAATCAAAAGGATCGATTGGGTCATAGTCTTCATTTCCATCTTTTATACTTATACCCCACATTAACCCTGCGCTGAAACTTGGGCTTCAAATTTTACATATTATTATGATGATTTTTTATTTGCAATCTACTCAATCAAAATGTATCTCTATAATTGGATCTCGTCAGTGCTGAAATTAAGCTCTTTATATTGTCTACTCCCGACTGATAACTTCAATCTGTAAGTTCAAACAATATTCGCTGTGATGAAAGATGACCATGATCAATATCATTAATACTCCGATATTGTCCGAAATGAAAGGCCGTTAAGATATCTCCATCGAAACA
>NW_027273450.1:0-8646 GCF_040938485.1 Diadema antillarum | reverse complement strand
TACTTTTCGGAATTTTGACTCCTGGGTCCTGTTTCATAAATCTTGCTTTCAGTGACAACTGCCACATTTCTGTGACAAGTTTGTTCTTAGCCAATCAGATACAAGGATTGCAGTACCAGTAACAACTGTGAAAACTTGTGACTGATAAGAAGCTTTATTAAAATGGGACCCTGGTGAAATTTCTGAAAAATTCATGCAAACCAAATTCTGGTTTTACAATACATATAGATAAGATGAATACAATATAAAGGACCTGTGAGAACATCTCATGAATGGAAGCAAGGAGTTCACATCTTCACCTGATGTCGCGACAAAGACGCTGAATGTGCAAGTGGTCTCGAGTCCCGAGTTATCAGTGGCGGTGTAAACAACTGATGTTTGTCCAGGGGGGAATTGGGCCCCAGGATTGAAGTTGGACTCAAGGTTTACGATACCACTGTTGTCTGTAGCCACCGGAGGAGTCCAAGTGATGCTGAGCGATTGTGAACCACTTGGCAAAGTTTCAAATATGTCATCAGGGCAACCATTAATTACAGGCGGCACTGTGTCAACTGCAAAAAATATACAGGAGAGACACAAAGGAATGCAGAGAAATGGAATTGTGTGGGATTCCTATGTAAATGGAACTAATGAAAGAAAAAAAAAAACACTGTTACTCAAACATTTGTGACACTCTTCAGAAGAATACTTGTGTTTTAACAGAAATATTCTCATAGAAATATCAGAACACCTCCACTTTAAAAAGATAAATGTATGTAAATTCTCACACGAGATGAAAAGACATTAAGAACATAATGGTTAGTTGAAACATTTATGTTTTGCTGTATGCAAAAATCAGCAGCTGCATCCTTTATCAAAAAATGTTTCTACTTGCATCAATGAGGTATCCTTAAGTCAGCTTATACTTAATACCAACAAAGTTTTGACCTTTTGGCATGAATTGCAAATGATTATAACGTGACACCATTTGAATGCAAGTTTTGATTCAGCTCATGGTGGTGATTGTGCTGCAAATAGAACAATCCAAATTCTCAAAAGCAAAATTTCACCTTAAAAAAAAAATCACTTTTGAAAACTGATTGGAGCAAACATTACAAAGAAGAATACGCTTAGTCTCTTCAAAGGCACTCACTTGTTGATGTCACAATGACATCGAATCTACACGTAGTTGTCAGGCCTGCCTCATTGGTAGCCACATAGACAACTGGTGTCGTTCCGGAGGTGAACAGATCGCCGGGTGACATGTTGCTCTCTAGGGTTACAGTGCCTCCACCATCTGCATCGAAGGCCTGTGGTGGAGTCCAAGTGACGGGCAGGGAGGTGGAACCAGTCGGGAGGTTCAGAGTGATGTCCGACGGGCAGCCTGTGATGGTAGGGGGTGTGTCGTCAACTCCCGCACCTATACGTAGGAGTTAAATAATACAAAGTCCAGACGATAGAATGTACCATGCAAACTTTCTCATGACTACTCACAAGGTTTCATCAAGGTCTCTTCTGGGTGATTTTTCTTTTTTGTTGGCTATTTCGATCTGTCTTTGGTATACAACCTAATGTTAATGTTATTGCTTTGCTAGAGAATCTTTGCCTAAGTTTGCATGTACACATGGTATTGTGCTATGTCTGAAGTCAGCTTAGCATACATCATTTGCAATGATGTATTATTTGTGAATCGAAATATTGCAAAATATATTATATATCAACTAAGCTACTATTCTCTGTTGAATTGCATTGATAAGACTTTGTGAATGGAAAGAAAGGAAACAAATGGAAGTGTCAGACTTTCACTCTTAAAGGAACATGAGATGGACAAGACTTGTGGTCCAAAGGAGTTAACACAAACAAACACATTTCTGGAACAGAATGGAGGAATGATTGACAGTGGATTCTGAATAACTGCATCTTCTCTTTATTACCATTCACAATAACATTGAAGGTACATGTGGCCCAGTTCTGAGCAGTATCCTCAAAGACATATGTCACTAGGGTGGTGCCCACATTGAAGAGTGTGTTTGGAACGTTAGACCGGTAGGTAAGGATGCCATCAGGTGAGGTCGGTTCTATCCAGGTCGCCAGGGCCTGTGTCTGACCGAACTGGACGTTGACGGTGACGTCATCAGGGCAGTTTAAAACAGTTGGAGGGGTGAAGTCAGCTATGGGATTAAAAAAAAAAAAGCACAAGTTTTAGAGCACAGCAGACATTTTTTTTTTTTTATTGCGGATGCAGGGAAAAAAAAGAAAAGGAATTAGAAGGCAAACAATAGAGGCTACAGAACTACAAATATATATTCCCCCCCCCCCCCCTAGGAACTGGGTACAATTAATCACATTTTTTTTTTTTTTGGGGGGGGGTGCATATTGCTAACGAACTAGCTTGGCAAGGTACAATGAAGCACTGTTCCACATAATTGTTCATTGAGTGCTTTCACTGACTATGTTCATTTAATGCCCTGAAAGCCAAATTAAACATACATTTTGCATTTTAATCCTCACCAC
The DNA here is from genome assembly GCF_040938485.1 of Diadema antillarum. NCBI lineage: Eukaryota > Metazoa > Echinodermata > Echinoidea > Diadematoida > Diadematidae > Diadema > Diadema antillarum. The sequence goes on along the minus strand of NW_027273450.1, from coordinate 6,153 downwards.
AACGAAAGCAAAACAAAAAACAAAAACACACACAAAAAAAAACACACACAAAAAAAACACATACCACCCTCCTCCAACCATCTCCCCCACACACATGCCCTAACTCATATCACACTATCATCCTCCGTCATGGCACATTGAGAAAAAAAAAATAACGACACAGATCATTTGACTTACTGACGGTCTGACAGCGATCACCGCTAAAGCCCGTCTGACACTGACAGGTGTAGTAGGTGTCAAAGGAAGTGCAAATGCCGTTGTTCTCACAAGGATCACTGGTGCATGGGTCTGGCACTGAAATGTGGTTTGAAAAGTGGCATAAGAGATGACAGCATGACGAATTGCCAATTTTACAACTTTAAACTCATGGGCATTCTACTCTAAAGTATTATCCTTTGTTACTGGGCAACTAAAATCAAATGTGATATTGCCAATTTTTTACTGCACAACTGGAATAGTGCATAGTAACGCAGAAGAAACTAGAACAGTTTGGCAAGAGCTCTTTGAAGCGCCTTTGAAAACAATTGACCATTCTCATGGCTCTTTTTCATCTTTCTTCAGAAAACCAGGAGTTACAGGCCTTGTGTCCTATTTTGTTTTTGTTACTCACAAAGGTAGAGCTTACATACATCACCTTTAATAACTTCAAAGCAATTTAAAATGGAAATTCTATATTTCTGTTGAAAAACTAAGCAACATAACTTCACATGGAAAAATGAGATTCCATCTTGTCTGCTACTATCTAGTCAGGCGATTGTTCACCTTAAAAAAAATAAAAGACCCAAAATGACTGATTTATATAATCGTCTGAGATGGTACAGACTTTCATTTCTCATTTCATTGATTTCATTTTCCACAATGAAATAATCATTTGCATACACAAAATGACACAATATCAATACAATGTAGTAATGACTGTCAATAGAACAAACCGGTGACTTGAAGCAGCAACAATTACAGGTAGGCCCTACTTACTGATTGTCTCGCAGTTGTGTCCAATGAACGTTGGCAGGCAATCACAGACGTAATCCACATCGCCAGTTATACTCTCATACGAGTTGTGACAAGTGCCACCGTTCTGGCAGTCGGGTCTGTTGGGGTTGGTTGCCTGACAGATATCCAGGGCCGGGGCATTGGCTGTGACGTAGGGTAAGAGATGGGTACATGATACTAGGTATAGGAAACACAGGGCATTATGAGTTCGTAGTCCCACTAAGTCATCTCTATAAAGTGCTCTCTTCACAGAAGTAGTGATGAAGCACATAGGACGCAAGCAATGCACTGTCTGGTTTGTTTCACAGGAAATCTGTATCAAGTTTGTGATGGAAAACTGGATAATAATAGAGGCTTAGAACCATCTTACATACATTTATTGATGAATGCATGAGGAAGGTGACTTATGCTTATCTGATTAATCGTATAGGCTACTCTGTTATGGAATTTTACCTAAAATCCAAGCATGCTAAAAATAATACCTTTCATTTAATACTTGTTTGTCTATTATATTTATTCATCCATGTATCTATCTGTCTTTCTGTCTATCTATCTGTATATCTATCAATCTATCTATAAATTTGCCATCTATCTATATGTAAATCTATCTATCTATCTATCTATCTATCTATCTATCTCTCTATCTATCTATCTATCTATCTGTCTGTCTGTCTGTCAATATCTCTCTATTTTCCACCTACCTGCCCATCTATCAGTCCCTAACGTAAGTATTTTTCTTTCGCTGAAATTCATCACAACAGATTACAATACGACACAAGCACCATCTCACCAAAGGTTACTTTGTATGATTCAAAGCTTTGATACAAAAGTATATATTCTACCCTGAGATCAGTCTCTTACCAGTAGGCAGCTGGCAATTTGTGCCAGTAAATCCTTGAGCACACATGCAGTAGTACTGAGGAGTGTACGAGGTAGGAGTGGGATCATTGCTGTGGTAGCTGTTGTAACAGGTAGCCCCATTCTGACATGGATTAGCATTGCAGGAGTCGAAGCCTGGAACGGCAGCTGCAAGACGGAAATAGAATGTATAAAGATTCTCGTCAGGTCAAAGTAGTGTTATCTCCTATAATGACATCATCAGCAGTTTAATATCATTGATTGGTCATTTTCTACCTTAACTCTGAGAGTAAAATTTGTCTTAAAGGTTGGTAACAATTGGTTGCACGGCAACCCTACCCCCGGGGTCACCCATCCAAGCTTCATCCATTTTGTACGCATGAACAGTTTTGTGATTCAGGGCACTTCAATTGCAGCCAAGTTATTATTATTTTTTTTTTTGGGTGTATTTTTTATTATTTGGCTGTGTGTAAATGGTGCCAAAAAACAAACAAATTTGAGTTTTGCATCGTGATGCAAAAAGTAATTTCTTCTGGAGGTGAACATGGCCACTGTAAAGAATGGGACATCCTGGATGGGAAGGACACTCACCCGTCATCTGCTGGCAGTTAACTCCAGCATAGCCGTCTCGGCAAAGACAAGTGTAGAATTGGCTGTCCAGGGTAAGGCACTCTCCACCATTGGCACACGGGAAAGAGTTGCAGGGATTTGCATTTTCCGAGATCACTGGAGAAATGAGACATAATCATATCAACGACGTCAAAATTTTCACAAGGCTGACAAGATTTGATTGCATTAATTGCCTTCCAAAATCTATTAGGAAACTGATTCATAAAGAGCAAAACTTTTGCACCAGAACTGAACAGAAAGAGAGAGAGAGAGAGAGAAGGAAAGACAGACGGACAGAGAGATGGATGAAAAAAATATATTCCAACTTTACAGGAATAATACATTAGAATCACTTGAAAAGCATCCCATCTTTACATTCACAATTTGATCACTCTGTGGTAATACACATCACACTGCAGACCATAATTATATTCACTGTACTTTGCTTTAATAGCTTTGACAATCATATGAACAACAGAAACAGAATAACCACAACAACACAAAGATGTAAAGATTTAGAGTTCCTTCACTCACCAATTTCACAGTTGACTCCCCCGAAGCCTGCAGGGCACACACACTGGTAGGCAGAGCACAAGCCGCTGATTTCTTGACAGACTCCCTGATTCTGGCACGGGTTCTGCAGACACGGTGATGGATCGGCTGCACATCCAAAATGCAAAGGTAATACAATGTCAAAAGGCTATACATGATAGAGGTGTCGTGGATCAGAACACTCATCTTTGAATGACATAAACGTGGTATATGGTTTGTGAGTTTGAGCCCATGCCAAACCCGACACATTTGCTCTTCAGCAAGGCACTTTGTCCACATTGCTGCTCTCCACCCAGGAGTATAAATGGATACCCAGTAGGATGAGAAGGTTTAGGTTGGTACGAGTTTTCATTGCAACTGATTGACAAATTGCCCTACATCGACGTAAATAAGCACTGAATTGATCAGTGTTTTAGTAGTAGCCATGATAAAAAAGATAGACTTGATGAGAATCTTACTGGCTGGTCCTTCCTTGGTCTCTAAGCTGAAGAGTGATATGTGGTAGTCTGCACAAAAGACTATCACCAGGTCTTTGAAGACATTCAGCAGCAACACTTGGAATGGGACCTTGAGGATGAAGGCGAAGGCGTTGTCCAGGTTGCTGCCTCTGGGGTACACTCGTAACTACAGCAGAGAAGAAACCATGACAAATGTGAATGGTTTGTGTTACCATGATATTATGTAAACTTGCTACAAATATTCTTTTAGCACAATTTGCCTCAAACAGAAAACTGTATTAGTACAAAACTTCAGTCAAACTTTAGATTAGCAAAGTTGTGTAGAAACCAACTGGTACACTTGTATTTAGAAAATCATGACTGCTAAATGCCGCTCGACAGCCAAGACATACAGTAGGTTGCCATTAAATATCTGCCCAATCTTGCTTGCTGCTCAACTTGCTTTTCCAGCAGATGGTAAGAGTGTCTGCTGTGGGAAAAAAAAAAGTGCAAGAAAGAAGTTGGCTCTCACCTCTTCTCTGCTCTCGTAGTGATTAAAGCAGGCTGCTACAATGTAGTCGCCCCACCAGCACAGCCCTCCACTGACTGACATGTCCTTCTCCTGCGTCACGTTGCCAAAGATCTTCCACCTCTTACTGCCCAGGGTACAGTGGGCCAGACCATAGCGGCCTGAAACAGCTATACACTGACCTATCCTATCCACTGTTGCATGCTGTGAGGACAGACACGATGAGGGGATGAGATTTAGAGTTATGATTCAAACATCCATCAAATGAAACGATTCTATCCAAAGAAAAAAAAAATGATAAAGAAAGGATAAGGAGGGGCAATTGAAGCACACATTCGTACGTCACAAAAAAACAATTTATTAAGACCAAAGCCTTCTTTTGACTGCTGTATGTACCACATATCTAGTGAGTATAAGTTTTCGTGAATAAGGACTTCCCAACAACTTCATAGGTGGTTAAATTTGTGATCGTGGGGAACAATTTTGAATGGAGAAATGTACACTTACACATCCCATTTGTGTGGGGATCATGGTTAACATTTTATGTATGCTGTTAAATTTGTGAATAGCACCTGAATAGCGTAATTTGTGAAAATGAAAAGTCCATGAAATATATTGTGTATACAGTAAACTGCTTAAGCATTGCTCTTCCTGATTTTCTGCTTTATAGACATCAATATTCACACTCTAATCACAGAACAAGCTGTCAAAGTAATATCATAAAATCTAGAGAGTGACTCCCTGGTAACAGATGCCATTTCATTTTTCATAGTCTTAACCCTACAACAGTCTACCAAAGGTGAAGAGTTAAGTGCCTTCTACTAGTAATCATGTGACTCTGTAGGTCACCTGACTTTATGTTAGGTCAGCTGACTGCCTGCTAGATTGGCATGTCCTACCAAAATTTGTTCATGATGTCAGACAAACAAGACATAGAACAAAGTCAGCAACAAGTACGGAGTCAAAACGCTAGTGACAGAAGCGAGGAGAAGTGTGAGGAGTCCATGCATTGAGTGAGGTGTCATCACATTGTGCTACGTCTCACCCTGATTGGCCAGTTGCTGTCTAGGTAGTTCTGAGGGATCTGTAGACAGTGCCACTGCTTGTTGCCAGCCAGGATGTTACTACTGCATGCACTTTCCTTACCTACAGGACAGAAACACCCAGGATTTATATACTAGTCAATAGACATTAGCAGTTAATGATCTCAATCTTGGATTCGTACAGATACTGTTACAACTCAGTTGATGAGATTAGCATAATTTATGCCTGAAACTGTACAATACCACTCTTCACAACCTCACATGGATTTGTTTGGACCATATGAGATTTAACATTAAAAATCAATACTGTTGCAAAATGGGGCTTTCTAAACACAGCATTCATAATGTATGCACTAGCTTTTCTGTTTTAACACTTTTCCTTTTTCCACAACAATCAAGCTGTGCCCGTAAAGACTTCTATTTGTAGCAAAAGTATCATGTACATGACATTGACAAGTTAATCCTCATCTAGGCCACTGTATGCGGCCACTGGCTAAGTAGCTTACACTGAGTTTGATTCCTGCCTATCAACAATAATGAGCTTGAGATCTGCGACGTGAATGCTAAGACGATGCCTCCTCCCAGGTTGGACAATAGATACGGCTGTCTCATGCATGTGCAGAGTACCATTTTTTTTTGCATGGCAGCACCGTTTTTAGTCTTCACATCACAGAGCTAAAGCTAGCTATTAAGTTCTGGTGACATCCAGTAAATACTACGGTGCTGTAATAAATAATGAGCTTCCCATGCTTTTGCACACTCACTGGTACCATTGACGGCTGGAGCCCCCGGGATGGATTCGTCCACTGTGAGGTCCGAGTGGCTCTGGGCCTTGACCACAGTGCCTTCACAGCTTAGGTAGATGTGTCTCTCTCCCTGCAGTAACAGGTGCTCACAGTTGGCCTGGGGGGAAAAAATGTGGACATCTGGTCAAATCCATCAAGTAATTTCCTAAAATGTTCATGTTAGATATATCCCCATGTACAATCTTTAAGTTGAGTAATAATTCTATGGCAAGTCAGAATGTACGATCTCAGTATAAATTTTTACACTGATATAAAAATGATTTGGACAGATTTCTTCCTGACTCTCCAAGATATATTCTAATTCCTTCGGGGGCTTTCTGCAGTGT
>NW_027273449.1:0-10345 GCF_040938485.1 Diadema antillarum | reverse complement strand
AAAATGAATGAATGCGTTTTTTAATTCATGTTTGCCTGTACACATTGTCATTTCATCTCTATATCCCCTTCAAGTTTAGTTCCAACTGGATTTCGAGAACATTTTGCTGTCTCCTGTGTCATGAAGTCAGTTTTCAGAATATTATTCATCAAAGTATAATATCAAATATTTTCATAAACAATTAATGTCGTCGATGAATCGATCATAGTCGGAAAAGCTTACATGAATTATTATCATAAAGGAGGGGTTCGTTATAATGGATTTTTTTTCAAATTTCATAGGAAAAACACAATCATCTCTGTGAGAAAATTTTAGAGCTGTGTGTCCTCTTTGGTCTGTGCAGCTGGGGGTGTAGACGGAGTGGCAACTCTTCGTGTAATTCGGACAAACACAATGCATATTCAATGCATTTTTATACCATATAAGATGTCCAACATTCATAGGCTACGTTAATGAAGTCATGCCCGACACCACTCTGTGAGACGAAAAACGCGCTTCGAATTTCATTGAATTACAAGCTATATTTTACCGGAAAATCTTAAATGAAATGCTCTATTTGGAATTCATAAACATGTATTTCTAGTTTCTTCGAAATGCCATTAAAAACTAGATTTTTTTTAGACATTTATATTTATCCATGATGCAAACTTTTTGCTTACATGTAATTTTTGATTGTTTATCATATCTGTTATGTTGTGATTTTTCAAAGAAAGTGTTCCGCCGAAGTATGTTCTAGCGTGTTTTTAAAACTCTTTGGCGTCAAAATCGACAGTTTTACACTGCATTCTGATTCTCTACTCCAATTCAAGACCTGCTTACCGCATGATGCACTCTCTCTTGTCAAAGCACATGGCTACACGAAGTGTTGAACGCGTAACGTTCTATGGTGTCGAGCATGACTTCAAAGGAGAGTTGTTTCTTCTTCTCGGGCCACCTTCCCTGGTCGGTGTAAGCCACACGGCTCTACCTTGAAAGGAAACTATTCTCCTTTTGTTCTCAGGGAAGATGTAGAGATGAACAAAGATTACACCTGTCGGCATGTGCATCGAAGCGTATGCACGGTGGTATACCTTCGTCGACATAGTTATTCTGCTGTTGTGAACTCATTAAACGGAGAATTGGTTAATGAGTTAATACTCACCTCATGCAGAGATGAGGTGATAAAGCTCAGGGGCGGATCCAGGAATTCCGCAAAGAGGGACGCCTTTACAAAATTAGAATGTGTCGGGGGACGAACGCGCCAACTCCATTTTTCTTTTTATTTCTTTTTTTTTTAAAACCAAAATAAGGGGGAGGGGGCACCCGGTGTGCCTCCGCCTGGATCCGCCACTGAAGCTGCACACATTTCCTTACGGGGATTATCGAATACACCTATCCAAGCTGGGCTGGTCTCAAGAGTCTCTCACTGAGCTGCGAACGTTTGCGAACATTGTGAATTTAAACTTTCGTCTGCAGGATTCGAAAACAGTTGCAATCAAATTCAAAGATATAATTATGGCTTGCATTGTCGTGCATGTCGCCAAGAAATTTTGTAGACCTACTCGTATATGACCAAACGTCTTTGCAGCAAGACGAAAAGAAAACACTGTTTAAGACGATGAAAAATCGTTTGCGTATATACAATTTCGAATTGCAACTGTTTACGAACCTTGACTAAACCTTAAATTAGTTATACGTTTGTAAACAGTCACCGCCAAGTGAGATACAGTGTACATTGTATACTAGTAGGCCTATATAGGCCTACTCCGTACGATGAAACATCTTTTTGCCATCCCTTGCTTCAAAAAGATGAGCTGTAGGCCTACATAATACAAGCCAACGGGAATGCGCGAACAGAAATCGGCCAAACTGACCTATTGTTGAAAAATGAATGAAAATCAAATCACTCGACTTTTGTTTTACAGTGTTTTTTTTTACAGTAATGATAATGATACTAATGATTAAAAAAAATAATAATAGTGGCCTCTTTCAATACACTGAAGTCCATCAAGAATGATGCTCATGGCGCTGTTACATAACCAGCATGAACAGTATACCGTATAATACAACCATAAAATAATCAAATACGATAACTTATCAGAACAAATTAAATACAACCAAAAACAAAATGCTTATACATAACGAAATTGATCTAAAATATTGAGAAAACTGTATGAAAAAAAAACAACGTAGTATATACGTCTTTTGGTGAGACCGGGCATTTTCCTTAAGATAGTGCTCCTCGCCTATGTGTGATATGGAACTCCCTCCCATCTTTTCTACGTGAAATTGACTAACTGGATCACCTCAAAGCCTCTGATTTTTTTTTTTTTTTTTAACCAGGCATTCAATTGCTAAGGAGTCTGCGCGTTTGAATGTTTCTATAAAAGATATATGGCGCCATACAAATGCTGTTGATCATCATCATCGTCATCATCATCATCATCATTGATTTCTTTCTTTATTGCGTTTAATCTTTTTCCTGTCCACTTCAAAGTAAAATCGTTATTACGAGTGTTCTGTGTTCATATTCGTAATTTTTTTTTCCATTTTGCTGCAGTAATTTCAAGAAAGTTGTACTCATTTCTATATGCCCTATTTGTAGGTCGATAATGCTAATCGTAGTTTTTGAAGGTTCGACAACTACCACCCCCCCCCCCTTTTTTTTTTTTTTTTTTTTTTGTAAAGGCCCTTATACTGGTACAGACGAGGACGAAGCGCGCTGGCTAACGCAAGAATAACACCGAGGTTCGATGTGAAGTACTCACAATTAATACACTTTGTACATCATTTATAGGCAAGCAGAGAGAGAGAGAAAAAAAAAAGATACAGGTGTACTGGACATTTCTTACGAACACGGGGGGGGGGGGGGGGGGGGGGGGGCGTTCAAACAGAAGAACACGCGCGCATAATTATCATTCTTTGACAAAACAGCCTGGGAAACAGCGGAGGAATGAACAGTCTTCCCAGCTAGTCTCGAGTCAAAGGCCTCGGGCATTGCAATACGAAATTATTCTATTCTCCTTTCTTTTACGTTTGTAACATAAACCAGCGAATACCGGTAGCCAATAATTCATCACACATAATCATATCAATCTACCCTGCAAAAAGACTAGCATGTAACTACATTCCACATGACCAACGAAAATACACGTGGCCGTATGCTTATTATAGGCAAATGTAGCTTAGCGACGCTGCTGTTGTGCTAAATACACAAGGCATGGCGCGCAAGCAAACCAAATCGGATTCTCTGTGGAAACATGCTGAATGTTTCGGGTGGTAGGCAGCGGCTCTGCGGCAGATAGGTGAATTCTGCCAACTACTTTACACGGCATGATCGTGGCAATGCAACTCTCTTGTAATCTAATGCTCAGAAAAACAACAACAAAACAAAAACAAAATGTATATTACTTCTGAAAACTGAAAGAAATTCGAACTTGCAACCTTGCAGTATTAATCACAACACTATTCAAGTAGACCATCGCTATTTACGATTTCGGCAGAGGACTTGATTTCCTTCCTTATCGAACGCATACGAAAAATGAAGTAGCGTCCGTCGCAATATTGGCAACGAAGCCAACACGTGGCGCGGTGTGAAAAGTGGAAGCACGTGTTTGCGAACATTTCACGCACAGCAACAGCGCGATAACGGCTAGGCCCTATATTTCCCCAGACAGATTTCAGTACGTAGGATAAAACGTCTCTGAAACAAACCAAAAAATAAATAAATAAAATGCTTTCTGTGAAAAAAATTAAAAGCTGAGTTTCTTTCCCCACGTGTAGTGTCACGATATATAGAGGAATGGTATAGGCCTACAGCCATGTTTCACCTTATTACGATATGCTTATAATTTCAAGAGTTTGAAAACATGCAGATAAAGGAGAAGATGAGTAACCATCAAAGTTTAAATCTCCTTAGCATGAGTCACTAGCTTGGGCAATTGAACTAAACAAAAGAATTCAAACTTAAGAATGGCAAGAAAAGAGCGGATGTATGCTACAGACATCGTAATTGCTTGCTGTCTTTATTATAATAGGGCCTATTAGGCCTACAGGCCTGGCTCGTGTTTGGCTCATCATCACCACAGAAATCGGCACGAATTAAGGACAAAGGAATTTTTTCTCCTCTATGTGCGTATAAGCACCGGCAAGATTAGGGTCCAGGTCAGGACCGTTCGATGGGATGAAAGGTTTGACCGCTAAAAGAAAGATGACCTTTATACGGAGAGACAACACGTACGACAATGGGCCGCTTTCCAGAGTCTGTCCGACGCAACAACACTCAATTCGAACCAGGGTGGCCATTGTCAGAAAAGTGCCACAAATAATGAGTGAATGAAGTCGTTGTTAGAAAGTTCAAAAATAGTTGATGGTGGTATACTTATACCTATAGCTAGGAGGAAGGGCATCAGGAACAGATATCCAACCATTTGAAGTTCATGCAAGACGCAATGTATATGGCATAATGCCTGATGGCTGCGATAGCTTGTAAATCGTAAAGTAAAATCGTAAAGGTAAAAACGGACATCGGTGGCATGCGAACCCTTTTTTTTTTTTCCTCATCTTCTATCTCCTTTCTATAGAATTATATTATTACTTCAAAATAACTACGTACTATGAAATGACATTTGTTTACGTTTTGTTTTAAATTCGTCACAATCATGTAATTTATTTTGGTTTGATTTGAGAAGCAGAATTAATATGAAGGAATGAAGGAAGGACTTTGTAATTGAATTATCGTTTTGTCTCCTTCTCCTCCTCCTTCTCCTCCTCATCCTCCTCCAGGTTCCATCCTTGAGATGCTGATGGAAGAGTGACCCCGCCCACTTTCCTCTGTAGACCCAGTGCAATGGATACCAGCCTCCAGCTAGCAACGCTTCTCTGGCTGCTAGCCACGCTTCTCACATTACTGTGTGAACGCGCTTTTGCAGGTAACTTATTCGTGCATCCTCTCTTAATATGCGTATGTACCAATGTATGTATGTTTGTATGCATGTTTCCATATGTGTGTATGCCTTTCTATTTGGAATGTGTTATTGATGCATTTACTAATTTTTTCCTTGTATGGAAGTGTGATTGACAGATTGCAGTGGTCATGATTATACACAATATATATTTATTTTAATGTTTCAGGTACATATTGTTTTGTACATATTTTTTTTTCATAAAAACAGTGATATTTGAAACGAAAACCATGACATCATACAGAAACTTCTACAAGACACCAATTATGATCTGAATTCACTAAGAAGAGCCCAAGAGTCTTAGAGGAAAATAGGCATACATGTATATGTACAGATTAAGGGTTATCTGTCATGCAGTTTCCCACAGGAAGGTAATATGAGAGGAATATATATATACCAATAATACCACAATCTAACACTTGATATCCCATGGACTCTTGTGGAGACCCCAAAGCAGAAGATATATATGCCTATGATACCTTTAGACCATTGTAATATGTCTGAGAAATTTCACACCAGTAGCACGAGTGAGCATCCAATGAATTCAGTCCTCATTGACACATCCACATATATCTAGCTTCTTGTTTATATTTCTCTCTTAGATACTCTTGGGAATTATTTCCCTTTTTAAAAGTAAATTGCATCACACATGGCACTTCATAAGGGCCTCTTGGTTTGGCACTCCATAGAGCTTCCCCCCCCCCCCCCAATATGTGAAACCTTCCAGAACTTCTTTTTGTTAAAGTCAGCGTCATTCCCTTTCAACCGCTCCTGCCGAACTTTGAAAGAGATTGAACATGACAAGGAAAAAATATAGAGAAACAAAAACAAAGAAAAGGAAAACAAAATAGAGGAATTCAAATCTGTCTAGTCTCTTTCAAAGACCTTCTTGCCTTTTTTAGCATCCTCAGTAGAGAGCAAAGGAAGCTGAAACTTATCTTTGAATACAATAATATTATCACTCGTGAATTGAGAAAAACCAAAGCTAGGACACTACTTCTGCTGAATAATTATACATTTGATAATTCACTCCATCCACTGAAATTGATAAAAACGTGCCATCGGCCAGCAGTGCAAAAGACAATGTATATTTCGCATGAACTTTGATATTGTTGTTGTTTTTGTTGTTGTTGTCATCATCATTGTCGTTGTTGTCGTCATAGTCGTTGTTGTTTTGTTTAACCGAGCTCTGCTGACTGGTTGTGCTTTTTACTCCCAAAACACTGGCAGTAGATATTTGGTGAGTTAAAGATATAAGTTAAGAATTCAGTAAGTTAGCACTTCTCATGTGCGCATGAGTGGAAAAAGGTAATTTGTGATAATGGTCATGTTGGTTTTTAAATTCACTGAGATGAGTATCGCTGATGTAATGATTATTCATGATGTAATGATTATTCATGATGTAATGATTATTCATGATGTAACTTCCTTATAAATGGTGCTTGTTAGCACGTCCACCTGACAGCAATATCGACCTAAACATTTTGTGAAAGCATTCAATGCAAATCAAAGAAATGGATACTTCCCCAAGTGTAAATTGATAGACATCATTCTTGTCAACTGGGGGGGCATTTCATGAAGCGTTTTGGTCGGATATTTTTCAGACAAACTGTTACAAGCTACTGAAATCCTTGCAGCTGATTGGCTGAGAGCATATTTGTCTGACAACTTTGTCGGACAAAATGCTTCATGAAATCCCCCCCTGGTCTATGCAGGTTCATTCTTTGTTTGAACCTGACTTCCTTATCCATAATGGTAGACAAGCTTAATAAGGTGCCCAACCACATGAGTAATTTTTTTCCCCTCTCAGCCAGGTAAGATGAAATTTCGCATGTTTTTAATTCCATGGAATCAGGAGAAAAATTACTGGAACATATGGCATGCAGAAATATTCGCATGCTTTTATTTTTGCGCTAGCTTCTGGGGTGCACAAAATAAGCGATGATTTCCAAGCCGTGAAAATTTCCACTTTTTGCCGTACCTCCTTGGCTTGACTAATATCCAAGTGACAACTCTCAGCTAGCTCCTCCTTTTTTTTCAATTCATTTTCATACTTCTTGTATATCAATAATACATAAAAGTAACAGCACAAGTTTGTTTGTTTTTTAAATTTGTCAACAATATACAAAAAAAATACATACATGATAACACAGTAATCATAATGATAACTGGGAGGAAATCAAAATGGGGTTGTACAAAGAGAAGTATGATAGGACCTACATGAAAGCAAGTTTGTTTGGCTGTAAGCCTCAGATAATCAGTGTTTGTGACAGAGAAACAGAGAATGGATAGAAGTTCAGACCAGGTGATTAAAGGTACCAAATAAGAGAATCGGGCTATGTCTATATGATTAAGAAATAAAGGAAAAAGAAAACTATACTAAAATGCAAACCCGAATTGTGACCAGGCTATCATTTCTTTCCAAAATAGGACATGATTTACATATAGGGCCTACTTAAATATACACCTAACTCAGGGCTCACACTAACGGTGGCCCGGTGGCCCCGGGGGCCACCAGAAAATGCACGTCGGGCCACCAAAATTTCAGAAATGAAGACTTTGGTGGCCTGATCGGGCCACCAAAAAAGGTTGGATGTTTGCCTTTGGGCCACCAAAAATAAAAGTTAGTGTGGAGCCCTGCCTAACTGTTTATAGCATTAAAACTATCACAAGGTTACTGTAAAACATGATATATTCGTGGCACGAAATTTTCACGAATTGGAGCCGACGGCCTTTTTCGTGGCATGAAATTTTCGTGATTTGCCACTGGCATTTAATGCATATAGTGTAGACAAGAAATTTCGCGTGCATTTTAATTTCGCGAATCTTGGCGCTTGTGCAATTCGCGAAATTAAAATGCACGCGAACATTCCTCGTTTTACAGTATGTTCAGCAGAACACAGAAAGTGACATATACAGCTATGAAGTCATTTGTTGCCTGCCGTCAAGCTCTGGGTAGAAAGAGAGAAATTATTCTGGCCTTTGAGAAAGGCTAGGATCTATTCCCTCCCCCCACCCTACTCTTGCAACATTCCATATTGTCCTGAGGGGGTATCGAACAACGTCAGTGTTGATTTTCACCGTGTGGTTGTTTTGCTACATTCCAAAATGAGGATTTATGGAGTGCTGGAGTGCCGAAAAACACACCTCTCTCTCTCTTGCTCTTCTTCCATTTTTTCATCTCTCTCTCTTTCTCTATATTTACTTTCATCCTTGTCTTTTTATATCAGAGGCTTGTAATTGATGTTTTCGGCAACATTACAAAAGAAACATTTGAGCTTGTTGCCAAACTTCAGACTTCACACCTGACATATTTTTAAGATTAGCTTGTAAAGCAGACCCCTTCCCCCCCCCCCCCCCCACAAAAAAAAGGAGAGGATATATGTAGTAATTTGACCCCAAAACATGTGCAAGTCATAATCCCAAGAAATGTTTCCCACTCATCCAGCCAGCAGGAAAACAATGCCATGTGTTCTGGATTGAATGTTTCATCATCAAGCACCACTGCGCGGTTCTGTGTTGTGCAAATTATTCTCGAAATGTTTGAAGTCTTGTGATTATTATGTGAGGTTATGACCTCTAGATCTGTGGGTATGTGTAGACCCATTGGCTGACATAAGCCTGGAATCGCACTGAAATTATGAAATGCCTGAAGAAGAGCTCCGTAGCATCTTATTGGTGATGATTTATAGTGCTTCATTTACTCCATGTTTGATTTGAGTTGAGTCAGGTAAATCAGACAGCAGTGTAAATTCCATCTGCATTTGACATGTGATATGATAGAAAGGCTGCATTTATGAACTTTCCCATGTTTGAAACACGTTTCAATATCCATTATCAAAACGTGTTTGCAAAGGCCTTTCGGTTCATCACATTTTTTGAGTTGTTGCATTCATCAACTCTGTTGTGAGTCGATTCGAAAGCCTTGTCATTGTGCAGCTTCATTGCACTGAGTGTTTGACCTGAGGAGCAGAGGTGTGTAGTTAGCAGGGGTTGGCATGGACGGGTCCGAGCCATTACGCATTTCAAAACGACTTTGCCTTTATCAACTCTACAGAAAAGATGTCTTGCTCAAACGCGTTTGTGATCACACTTTTGTGGCGTTTCAGAAATGCGTTTCTATGAAACCCAATAATCGAAACAGCTTTGCGTTATCAACTGCCCAAAACTCCATCAAAGTTATATGTTCCTTGAAGGTTGTTTGGAAACCTTAATTCTGCACCGGAAGTGAGTTGATATACGTCTCGTCTCGGAATCATTAAGTGCCACATGTTTTCATGGAATCATGTATGGAAGTTACAATGTAGGTGTGGTACTAATGCCAATCTCGTGATCTTTTGCTTCAGCATTTATGCAGTAGCCATGAGGAGAATTATTGCGCATGGTTCTAAAATAATTGTGGAATTTTGGGGGATTTAGATCAGGATGCTAATCACACCATCTAGTGAGTCTTATGTGTCCACACAGGCAAAAATCTCGAGATTTGGATGGAGATGCAATTATTGCAATTTTGATCACTAATTTACATCAGTGTGAATCTCACTTATTGTATCTCTCTCCTGCAGAGACTAAAATGTGTGAGAATGTGGATGAAACTGTTAGACTTCTACACATACATGTACCATTCTGAGATCTCCATTATATAGAATGTGGAAGATCATTGTCATCGCTATGTGGGGATTCCTCCCTTTATTCGTGAGAGTAATTTGTGTTCGCTTCCCCATCAGTTCTGAGAAAACAAAATGAAAGCTGCCCTTCCCATGTAGCTATAGGATAGTTAATACTATAAAAGAATATACTATGAGTGTCCAGCTGTTGAAATAGTCTCTAATTGGACAGGTTAGAGACGATTCTCGATAAAAGTGTTATGGACAAATCGTCCTAAAGTCTTGAAGACAGGCTAGTTGGTGATGATGGTGTATTGGGGGGGGGGGGGGGGTGAAAGTGGAGCATCTGTCTTGTAGACAGCATGTCTCCCTCTTTGCCTTTTTCTATTTATCTCTCTCTAGCTCTATCATTTCTTTCCATGTTCCCTCTCTTGATTCTATTTCTCTCTCTCTATATATATATATATATCTTTCCATCTCTCCTCTCTTTCTCTTCCATTTTCTCTATCTACTTCTATATATCTTATTCCATCATTTCTCCTCTCTTTTATTCTCTCTCTCTACTTCTATATATCTCTTTCCATCCCTTTTCTCTCCTATTTCTTTCTATTTTCCTCTATATATCTCTTTCCATCTCCCCCCTCTTCTATTGCTTTCTATCTACCTCTATCATATCTCTTTCCATCTCTCCTCTTTTCTCTCTTCTATTTCTCTCTATCTACCTCCACATATCTCTTTCCATCTCCCCCTTCTCTTCTATATCTCTCTATCTACCGCTTCATCTCTCTCTATATA
>NW_027273448.1:0-12276 GCF_040938485.1 Diadema antillarum | reverse complement strand
CATTATTCTGAGACTACGATGTAGTTCCACTTTGGGAAAACATTCTTTTTTCAAATCTATGTAACTTTTACATCGATTTCTGTTAAGCTGGATATGTAGTGAGCAAAGTTGTAGAGAAAATGCCAAGCTCTGCTTTGAAATCTATGTTTGTTTTTCTTTCAAATGATCAGAAGCTTCATTACTGTTAAGGCACGACTTTTGTACACAAAATAGCGACAGAAACTTAGAATTTCCTTGCAAATCCAGTAGGGAACACTGCTTGCTAGTCAATCACTACGTAAAATGCAAGCGATATGTGAGAGGAACAGAGTCGCCAGAAACGCTTTCATTGTACTGTGGCATTTGGTGATTTATAGGTCGGTTTGGGTGGGTTTGTGCGTTTGAGCAGAATATGTGAAGTTAGCATATCCAAAGAGTTAAGTAGAAAGCAATCAGTTCGTTTAAAAGAAGAGGAGAGCTGCAGTAGAAGGTTATTTGATGTGGGGGAGGGGAGACATTGACCTTATGTATATATATTGAACTCGAATATATATATCAGCTTGAATTGAATTGAATATATCTATTACACTTTTTTCTCGCAGGGAGAGTAGATTTGCAGTTTAGTAAAGTGCACATGAAAGTCTTTTTTTTTTTGTCTCCACAGTGCATTGGATGCCAGTAGCAGTTCATGAAATTTCCATGCTGCAAAAAGGGCCATTGGTTACAGTTCAACAAGTTTCATGTAGTGAATGTCTTTGGTTGTACAGGACATTAAAGGAATGGTACAGTTTTAGATGAGATGGGGCTTCAGGTTTCCAAAACCTCTTATGAAATATAAAAGAGCATAAATTCTAAAAGGAATTCAAAGTCTATTTGATGAAAAGTGGCTTTGAAATGTCTGAGATATCCAAAACAAAGCAATCCTAATAAAAATGTGGGACCCACCTTTTTTTTTCAAAGGATCACTTTGTTTTACCTTGTTCATGGTTGTCTCAGCCATTTCAAAACCGATTTTCGTCAAACAGACCTTCGATTCCTTTTAGAATTATATGCTCATTTATATTTCATGAAGTGGTTTCTAAGTATCTCACAACAAGTTGAAAGCTGAATGATCATCTCAACCAATACTAAACCACCCCTTTGAAGCACCAATCTGTTTCCTCCCTCTCCAGCTACCGGGAGTTTGCCTCCACCAGTGGTCTCTGGACCTCCACCTTACGCCTTGAAGAGAGAGTGCATTCCATGCTCATCTATGACCTGCAGCCCAGCACCACGTACGAATTCACCGTCACCGCCAACAATGAGCTGGGAACGAGCGGCCCTAGTGATCCTGTTATTGCCCTAACAAAAGGTATGCTCAGCCGACTCCAGTTATAAGGAAGCCATCAGGAGCGGCAATTTTATCTCATGATATCAAAATTTAATTGTAGCCGAACAAGAAAGTATACAAAGATCCATGGACAGCAATTTAGAAAATGAAATTTTACTTTATTGTAACAAGAGTCTGTTAAACCATGTTCAATCACTGCCTGGATAGCAGTAGATGACGGGTTTGACTGCCGCTGGTTCCCTTTTTCTGATATGTTTGTTAAAAATGTAGCTCAGCAGTTGTGATTTAACAAACTTCGTTTGTACAGAGGGAGACGGATTGAAGAAAACTCATATAACTCATCATCTTTGCTATTGTGGCAGACATCAATTTTATAATTCTGTAACTAGTGTAAGGCGAGCATTTGTGATTCAATTGAAGATCTGAACCTCCCATTACCATTGATTGATAAAACTGTCTCTTTATTTCTTTGCTTTCAGATGCTGACATCATCGTCCACCCGACAGATTCGTCCGGTGCCACCGTCGTTCCTTTACCAGAAGGTGAGTGTGTCTTCCTACTACATACCTACTTCAGGCAGCTTTACTCTCGTACCATTTGATTACTGCTGGTTTTATGCCCCCACCACAAAGTGTTGCTAGAGGCATTAATAAACCATGTCTGTATGACGCTACTAAAAATGGATAGTTTCAAAGTACCATGGAGTGATTTTGGGATTGTCAGAAATACATCTGTACAGGAACTAGAGCATACCATTTCTCATTCTACTGTTGTCAAATAGAGATGCATACAGTAATCTACTTTGAAATTGAGCTTTACTGCACTTTACTTATTTATTTATTTATTTATTTATTTATTTATTCATTTATTTATTTATTTATTTATTTATTTATTTATTTATTTATTTATTAAATTAATTAATTAATTGCTATCTGCT
Source organism: Diadema antillarum (assembly GCF_040938485.1). NCBI lineage: Eukaryota > Metazoa > Echinodermata > Echinoidea > Diadematoida > Diadematidae > Diadema > Diadema antillarum. Next base: position 10,030 of record NW_027273448.1, on the reverse strand, counting down.
TGCATGCTAGAGAGCTTTCTTTGCCAATTTGAAGAAATGAGTGGAAACTGATTGTCAATGAATAGAGATTAACTAATCCCCCTAATCCCTATTGTGCCACCATGGCCTTCTGTTGGACTGAGATGCATCGCTACATCTGAGTGGGTTTGCTTATATTATATGAAGGTCAAATTTTGGATGGATTACTAAATGCTAATGAAAAAGTTTGGCGAATTAAAGCTGAGTGCTTTGACACTTACAGGGTCAATAGTATTGAGAAAAGTAGTACAATGGTTTGACTTTATCTATCTGTAGACATGCAACGTTACATTGTGAATATGAATATGCTTCATCCTTTTGGGTATCATGTAAAATGCGTACCCACTGCTCGTCACATACTGTGCGTCCCATATATTCAGTGAATCTAAATTTTCAATAATCAAGACTCCTGACTTCTTTGATAGCGAGTGGTTAAATTCGCAATTGTGGCGCACACCAATTATTGATGAAGAAATGTATGCTTCCATGTTGCAAGCATTTGGGGGTCAGAGTTAGTATTTCCATATGTTATTGAATTCATGAATTGCACCCGACTCACAAAATTTATGTAAATGAAAATCTTGAGAAATAGATATACATTACAAACAATATGTTTCAGCAATGAACTTACCCCTCTCCTCCCTTTTCTAGATATCAAGCCATCTCCGCCCCGTAACGTCACCCTGGTTACTAGCGACGAGGGTCTCTTCCTCTCCTGGCGGGCCCCAAGCCGCTGGGCCAGCTACGTGGACCACTACGCCATCGAGTACCGCATCACGGGCCCCTGGGTCATCTTGGAGGACCGCATCTCCCCGGATGTTGGCTCGGGGGCTGGAGCTGGGACGTCTGTGGGTCCGGTTGCCCTGGAGGATCTCCAGCCCAACACTACGTACCAGTTCCGTGTGTTCGCCTTCACCCTGACCACCTATAGTGACCCCAGCGCCACGGTTGAGGGGGACACCAGAGGTATGATGTGCAAAGAAAAATATTGTGAATTTAGATATGACATCTCTAACAAAATTGTTATATTAGTACAACGTTTGTATACCTGTTGAGTAGTGCAATGCATGTGTAGAGATAAATATGTCAAAAAGTGTGTTAGCGTAGTGTGTAGCATGGATTTTAGGAGGAGTTTACAGAAAATTAAGGGTGTAACTTATTTTTGGATATTTATGATTTGTGTGTGATCACAACAACATTTCAACATTTCGTCTGGCTGACATTTCGTTAGTGGCATTGCTTCTCAATATTGTCATGGATCAGTAAAGTAATGACACTTTTTTTTTCCTGCACCATTCCTGTTCTACACCATCCAGGCATCGATGTCTACATCCCCGTGCCAACGAGCTCGCCGAGGTCGTCAATGTCAAGCATCATCGCGGGCGTCATCGCGGGACTATGCTTCCTTCTGGTGGCGCTGCTCCTCTTCACCATGGCCATCGTCATCTCGCACCGGAAGAAGGAGAAGAAGAAAAGATTCTTCTTCGGTGAGTGCGCCCTCACACTTAACTCCAGTCTAATTGAGTTTGCCGTTGATTGCCATCTTTATATATATACCACCATAAAATTGCCAACAAAGCTATCTTCCGTGTACCACCCCCGTTGCATCTCACACGAATTCCCCTCCGCCCTTCAATTGTTGAACTAGTTGTGAAATAACAAGTTGTTACACCTTAGATGTAAAGAGTTTTATTGCAAAATGAATTAACTTCCTTCATGTTAATTTTGGATATTTTTAATTAGAATTTAAAATACACAGAAAATAGGAAGAAAATATGGGATATTTCTAATCATAACTCTTTAGAAGGATATCTTTTGCTTTGCAGCGAGTGAGGTGTCACTGTGAATGTTTTATTTTGCTCCATCAGATGATGATCTTAATTCAAAATGTTTTAACATGGTGCTTAACCCATTTTGCAGTCAAACATTTCATGTCACAAGTTTTATAGTGTATAAAGCTTTCTAGCTCTTATAGTTGTTACATGTGACCTAACATAAGCAACTGTTCCAAAATTGTCTTTGCACTGTCCTATATCTGTTTGAGCTCCCCTTTTCAGGTTTTATAAAAATTGCAGTTGATTGTGTCTCACTTTTTTTCTTTTCTCTATTTGTTGGTAACAAATTAAATGTCAATTCAGTCTATATGCAATACACTGAAATGATTTCAAAGCATTGGGCATGAAAAGGATCTTTCTGTGGAATGTTGGATTGGAACTGTTTTCAAGTCTCAGTCTCTGCATAGAAAATACAGCTGTGTTTTGATGTAAATTCTAATAGTGTCTAATAGAATTTACTGATATGAAATGATGTCTGTAAACCTGTAATCAAAACTCAATTTCTTGAAGTTATTGTCAGCTGCGTATGTAACATAAAACATCCATAGGATGAAGGTATCTATGTGTGTCTTTTTTTTCTTATTTCTATGGTGTAACACAACATTGCATCATAAAACAAACATGTACAGTGGATTTTCATTTTCCTTGATCCATGCCATTACATCATAGCTTGAAGCTGCATTATTGTTTTCAAAACATCTCACCAGAACATGCTTTGAATTGTGTCTTAGATATGTGCTCAATATGTGCTTACACTTTTTATGTGTAATTCATGCGGTGTAAACAATACTATTTCATAGTATGTGGCAAGTTTTGTACAACATTTTTATATTAAAAAAATACATTTAGTCCTGCCATTTTTTCCTTTTAAATTTGTATTACTGCAAGTAGTACATTAATTTAAGAAAAAAAAAAAAAAACTCACTAAATTGGCAGCTTCATTTCCTTAACATTAGAATGATATTAAAAGTCACCCATTTTGCTATGGTATGATTGCTTGTTTGCCAGCATGCAGTGTGGCAAGCCTTAGACTACCAAAGTGTGATGTCATAGCCAGTTAAATACGAACTGAAACAAAATAAGCCCATTTCATCGACGTAATGTAAATTCATATAACTCACTCAATATCCATCCATGGGTGTGTCCCTATCTCATAATGTAAATATCAACCATGTTAGATGTCATTATAACCAAGGAGAAAATAGGGCACATTGTGAGTATTACCACATAAACCACACTGTGTGACCGTGTGTTTGTTCCATAAAGGTTGTCTGGGTTGTCTGGTCTCTGATTGACTTATTTTCCAGATCGACTCTGAATAATAAGAGCGAACGTCTGGAAGTGAGAATCGGGCCTGCGGTTTCATAATGAACGTCTGTCTACCAGCGCGATAGTGACAGACTTTTATAATCACACAATATGGTGTGATTTCTCCGATCACAGGCAGAGATGGACATAATCCACAAACAGGGGCGGATCCAGGAATTCCTTAAAGAGGGGCGCCTTTACCAAATTAAAAGGGGGCGCACGCGCCCCACCCCAATTTTTTCTTTTTATTTCTTTTGTTTTACCCAAAAATAAAGGGGGGCGCCCGATGCACCCCCGCCTGGATCCGCCACTGATAAAGATATCTTACTACATTGTATTTCTGTCAGTGCTTCATCATCAATTGCCACACTGTTTCATATGATAATAATTGTAGAGTGCTTTTCAAGATCAAACCTGTATATGGACAGTTACGATTGCCGAAGCTATACAATGTAGATTACATTCCAGTTCTGGGTTTTGCTCAAAGGGAAATGGATTAAATCAAGGCAGAATAAGCTGAGGAGGGAGAGGGAGAAAAAAGATGAATACAGAAGATGAGAGATAAAATGATGAGAAAGCTTGATGATTGTTCTTGAGCAATAGAGGGAGACATCCCGGAAGTGGGTATATTTTTGTTTTTTATTTTTCCTGTTTTAATATTCATGTGCATTCCTAGCTTCCGGCACTCAATATCATTCTGTTTGATTACTCACCGGCAGGCCAAGGTTGTTTAAAAAAATCCTTTCCAGTTCTGGATCTGCGAGTAACGGAAAATATAAACAAATTGAGGCTCTAACATGAACTCACATTATCAATTATTAATGTTCCGAATCAGAAATTTATAGCGCGTTATTTCGAAACACCGCACTGTAAAAACATCGGTATTAGATTTAACACCACGGGTGTTAAATCTAACACCGATCAAACTTCAATAAAGGACCACACCCACAGGTGTTAAAAATGCACTGTGATGGTGTTGAAAAGTGTTCACCTGACACTTCTTGGTGTTAATTTGACACTGTACCTGGTGTTATTTTGACTTTTAATTCAAAAATGACACCACACGGTGTTGATTTGATATTTGCTGGTGTTAATATCAATGGTTTAACACCCTACCAGCTTCAATAAGGGACCACACCAGCTGGTGTTACTTTGGTGTAAATTCATTTTCACATTTTTTCAAAAATCTAGTATTTTAATGTAAAATTCTTGATCGTCTTGTTTAAATTAAAAATCAACAAGAAGCGCAGTTACTAAGAAACTCTTCAAAAAACAGTTTAAAATTTGAAAATGACACCCGTAGGTGTTAATTTAACACCATAAATAAGCACCGAAAATTTAACACCAGCTCGGTGTTCACTATTTAACACCGGACTTTTTGCAGTGCGGGCTGATGTAAAAAGGCCCTGCCCGAGCGTACTTAAGAATTGTTGAAGGAATTGTATAGTAGTACTGACATGTGGCAGTAAAAGTTGTTATTTGACAGTTGTTTGAAAAAAAAGAATGGGTAATTGTATTTAAATTAAAAAAATCAAAGTTGCAATTCAAACAATTGTCGTTAGAATATTTTCATACACACCTGCCCTTGCTTTTATTGTGTATGATCATAATTATATACAGGCACCTTCAATACTATTTATCGCAAAGCACTGGCTTTTAAGCCAATAAGTCTCGATTTCATATGGACATAATGTGACTGATAAAATTTGCTCTTCTGATTATTAGAAGTAAACAATAGTTGAATGTACAGTATACATTTGAGGTTTAACTAAAGAGTTAAAGGCATATATACTAGTTTCAAACCAAACTTGTTACATGATCTATGCTCTGAGGAAAGGCAAAAAAAATTATCTTAATATTATAAAAAATGCACTCCAAATGTATTATCAACCTTCATGCCTTTCTGTCTCACGATCTGAACTAAAACTGCTGCTGTTTCGTTTGTTTTGTTTTTGTATTATCGTGAGCTATTATGATGCAATATGGAAAATCGCATGGATTGGAAAGACATCTTTATTTTTCCAGAAAATGAGTGAATTTGGAGAAACATCTCCAATTGTAGCCTGAAATACCGAAGGCTAAAGCAGCTCTGTAAGAAAACAGTATTTCTTGTATTTTATATCAGCTATTGTTCTTGAGTAACATACATTATGTTAGTAAAAAAAAAGGTTTTTATTTAATTTTTTGAATTAATGTAGCAATGATAGTTTATAATTACTGTATCTTTATTTTATCTATATACAACTTATGATTAAAGGGAAGGAATAGTATTGGTTGAGGCGAGAATTCATCTTATAACTGTATGTGAGATATTTAGAAACCACTTCATGAAATGCTAAGAAACCTACAATTCTAAAAGGAATTAAATGTTTATTTGAGGAAAATGAGTTTTGAAATGGTTGAGATATCCAAAACAGAGCAAAACAAATCGATCCTAACAAAATATTGGTCCCACCTTTTATTAGGAGTGCTTTGTCTTGGATACCTCAACAATTTTAAAAACAATTTTCTTCAAATATACTTTGAATTCCTTTTAGAATCATAATTATGCCTTTTTATATATCACAAGAGGCTTCTCACTATCTCAAAAAAATCATCATAAAAAAAAAACACACGTTGGAAATCTCATGCCCCATCTCAACGGAAACTTTACCATCCCTTTAAGCTGTCATCTGTAGCTACAATGTATCGATTTTTATTTATCAATATCCCCCTTTCCTAAATTCACAATGCTAATCATTACATGCTGTGTTATGAAATTTGAGACAGTCACCAAATGGCGCAGACAACGAGCCACTGGCACTGTAATATCAAGGCGGTTAACACTCCTTGGTGAACATATCAATACATATTGAGTCTTGATCTTTGTAAAAGTTACCAAGCGATTCTGCTTCTGTCAAAGAAATAGCCCTTATTTAGACTTTATGAAATCCTAACACTGTGGAAAAAATGATAAAAATACAGCATATTGACAAAACATGTCATATCATAAGCGGCACAATATTGAATGAGTTGAAGTTAAAACAAAACAGTAAACTAAGAGGAAATAAAAAAAAAAACGATTCAGATTTGTATGGCCAACTCACCGCAGTACAAGATTGAAATTGTGTCTTGCAAAATGCTGATCTTGAACAGGTAATGTTCCTAAAGACTTCGTACAGAATGTATGAAATGCGAATCTGTTCGACACTTGACTTAATAGACTTCGGAATTCCCAGAGCTCTGATTTGTTTGTTTCTTTGTCGTTTTACTACACGTCGTGCTTCCTTTGAACCCACAAATATGATTAAGACAAGATAAGGCAGTACCCTCAATCAAGAGTTCAAAAAAAAAAAGAAATGCAAAATCTCTCTGGTAGGCCTGACATATCGCTCTTTTCAATGACTACTAGTGAAGTTGGACAGCATTCGCACAGCAAGGGCATGAACTGAGCCGAGCAAATATTTACGGGCAGGGAATGGTGCGCGCGCTGCCTTGCGCAGTGGCGAGTCGTGTGTGACTATGTAGATGCGATTTCTGCGGTTTGCTCGGTCGGTAGTCGAGATTGCGCAAAGCGATTGGCACAGATCAGTGCGGTTGCTTCATCGAGTTGCTTCACCACTTAGATGAAGCAATAGGCTGTGAAGAAAAATGGATTTCAATGCCCTCCTCACAAACACATACACACAAATACATGCACACATACCAGTCAGATAGTAGGCCTACATGTACATGGTCGCATAATAAAAACATTACAGACTATTACAGTTAAACTGAATAATTTAAACGAACATGAACAGTGCAGGAAAACAATGTACGACCGCTAGATGCTATAGGACCTACTAGTACTTAAGTAGCTCTTTACAACATTGTTATGTTAAAGTCTATGCACCCACCTCTTCTGTGTACAGAATAAACGTTGTAAACGATTGCAAACGATTGGCTTCAAGCAATGTGTTTTCATTCGGTAGACGTGTATGGACTGAACACAGTAAATTTAACCTCAACTTTATTACGTCGTTCTATGCATTATTAATACAAAACAGAAAACATGCTTTGTTTTCTTTTGTACAGCGTGGATGTGTTGTGTGTGCGAAAGGTGTGCAAATTAAGGTGATAAAGGAGAGACCGTATTTCCATAATGAATTTCGATTGAACTGTTGCTTTTCGCTTTGTCAATTTTTTTTTTTATTTATTCAGGACGAAGGTGTCAGACGGTCAAAGAATCGAGGAATGGGGTAAAGGTTACCTACCTATTTCTACATCGTCGTTGAAACCAGGCGGAATGTCTGGATTCATGACGTCATCGGTATGGTCGAATCCATTGGATGCCATTATGCTGACCAGTTAGATTATTTGGAAGTAGATGGTAGGTTGTTCGTAGCACTTCTTTCCACTGAAATACAAAGGAACAGTAATCAATGATGTAGTAAGATACTGGCAAAGAGGGAAAGAGTAAGAGTGATTGATAGATTGGCAGATAGATAGAAATATAGATAGATTGTGAGAGACTTAATGACTCCCACGTAGCTGCGAAAGATTCTACCGTGACTTTTTTTAATAGACACGCTAACACACGGGCCTACAAAAGAATTATCTAAATATACGTTGTGCGTGCTTTACAGAGAGAGAGAGTTTGTGTGTGTGTGGGGGGGGGGGGGGCTGAGGAGATATATATGAATGATCAAAATGATGATTTAATGAATATTTTCTTGATAGGGTAATAGAGAGGACGAAATAATAATGCATTGATACGCTCATTGGTACGCTCTCTAACGGCACTTCCAAATGCATGGGACGTATACTTTCCGCACGACTTGCAAATTTAGTAACTCCATGAATCCACGATTCTGAGGCTAAAATGTAAACAACAACAACAACAACAACAACAGATCCAACTGCAGGGACAGTATAAAGATCTACTACTTGGAAATAATGAACGGGATACAATTGCAGATATCGATATGACGGGTCGGATACAGTGACAACTATAACTGAAAAAAAGAACTTGCCTCATGCATGCAAGAACATTTAAGCAAAACGAACAAACAAACAAACAAACAAACAAACTAGCAACCAACAAACTAACAAAGAGATCATTGTCGACTCTTAAACAAGACGAAATTGCATCATTTCTATCCGTTGATGTTCTTCGAGTAACGCCTGTGAGCTACAACGAGTCCACAGAGTACAACAAGCACCTCAGTATGTCGTGTGTGGTCTAGTCTTTTATTTTTCCAGACTCCTTGGCAACTTTAGTCCCTTCCACAAAATGCGCCCTCCGCGGGGACGGAGGTAAAACAGGAACATTCAGCTCTCACTCTAAATTCTTTACATAGAAATGGGAGATGATTTCAGATTGAAAATCTGAATTTGATGGATTTAGAAGTCAATCTTTTTTCTCAATCTTAATTTGGATTGGTCCCTCACAACAATCTTATATTAGACACTGATTTCCAATCTATGGAATTTTAGAGAGGCAACATGCTACATGTACTTCTTTCGTCGTTAGAGAGGGTGTGAATATTCTGGATGGGAAATTATAGTACGGACAGATGGTCTGAAAGCAAGACTCTCTGATGTAGTCACACATGTATTGACAACACTTGAAGAGCATGGGATGAGGCATTGCGAAATTTCAGTCTGCTTTGAAACATCCGACTGCAATGGCACTCACATTACAAGCATCGGACTTTAAAATTGCATGCAAATTTACGATTGCAAGTCGGGGCAAAACCGACAAATCTCTTTCAATGAATGAATGAATGAATAAATAAATAAAATAAAATACAGGGATTCGTGGCATGATTCGTACTTGATCTTAAGACTAACTGGAATGAAAGGATTTTCTTTAATGATACAAATTATTTTGCCATTGCATCAAAACTTTATATTTACATTTAAAGATCAAGTATGATTACATCACAAACTGGAAATTTAATATATAAAAAGAAAACTTAGAATGCGCTCAATCGCATAGAAATTGTACACAAAAGATAAATGATAGAGAGGAAGGGAGAGAAAAAAAGATAGAGCACAGCAGGTATCATTAATGCTGATGAGCTATGTAATTTCAGGAGTACTACACACACATGAACACTAAATCAATGGAATGAAATATTCACACTCGAGCCCTTCTCATAATAATAATATACACACAGACAAAATGCGTAATATCCATATGCATACATTAATACACTTATTCAAACATATACCGTACAGAGATGCGAACACCACACACATCGAAATATGGACACATAAATGAATACTAAAACATTCTGTGATAGCTATCACGAATTTGTCCCTTCATCGGGACAGATACAGGGAATGATACAGTTGGACGTGTAGAAGAAGGGGTATATGGAGCCGACGTGGGCTATTCTTGAAATTTGGACGGAATTAGCCTATCAAAAAGAAAACACAGGTGATAAATGTATCTGTACTTATCGATCTAGTACAACGATACTAACCTGGTGGTGACTGCTGAGGCAATGTCCAACCAACGATGCGGGTATGAATGTAGGTCTAAGAGTCGTCTGCTGTCGATCGATATCGGTGGGCGCGAAAAATGTGAAGTACTTTCTGCTCACCGCTATCATGGATGTCTGATCCGTCTTATTTATATATTTCTCGAATGCAGCAAAAGCTACATGTTCATTGATCTTGTCGTTGTTGTTATGGTATGCTAATGTTAAGATTGGCTCAATGTCAACGTCATTAGTTTTCACTTTATCCATGTTCTGATTTCGTCCCTCCCTTTTTTTTCTTTTTTTTCAACAAAAAGGAAAACAACGACTAGGGCCCAGTAGCTCCTCCCTAACATTCAACTTTGTATTTCCTTTATAATGTATTTTAGGGTATTTTTGTTGAAACGTCATTTTTAAAAACAG